>NC_051286.1:575873-710873 GCF_015220745.1 Sebastes umbrosus
AGCGCAGAATAGAAGTGAAAGCAGCGCTCTGTTTATTTTAACGTGAAAGTGCTGTAATAACAATATGTTGTCGCTAAATCAATGAATTATCGTGATCTCAATAAGGATAAAAAATAATCGTGATTATCATTTTGGCCATAATCGTGCAGCCCTAAATGAGAGACAGACTAGATTTGTTGACATGAGAAAAACAGAACACCCAGTCTTTAACTTTAATGGAAAGGTGCCGTAGTATACAGTAGCTGTCTGAGGCGTTACTGTCTTTGCTTAGTTTAACCTCTGCCATCAAGGGGTTACTGTATGTGTCAGATAACAGATAACACTGTCCAATTACAACATGTCCTTCGTCCACAACCATGAAAACCTCCTGCCACTCAGAAATTGATTCATTATGGAGATGTAAAATCTGAATCCAAAGATCAGTTTCATGGAGCCAGGGAGAGGAGAAAGCATCGAATCCGATGGGTTTATACATAATATTGTCTCGGCAGCAGTCACAGTATCACAACACATAATAATAATAAGATCCTTTCCTGATTTCACTTGCAAAAATCTCTGATGGTCACACAGTAGAAAATGTTGAAAACATGATGGAGACGATGTAAAATAATACGGCTGTATGCACATTAAAAAAACATATAAATATGAAAGCATGTGTCCATGAAATGTGTCACGTTTGTATTTATTCAGAGGAGGTTCACTGAGAAGCGGTGTTCTCTTTTTCAGGAACGCCCTGATCACATTCACACCTGGAAGCTCCATTACACCAAAGAGGCTGACCTGGAGCGGTTGGGGTTGGGTTTGGGGGAGTGGTGGTGACGACCCAGAATTCATCCTGCCGGTCCGTGGATTGAACCAACAACCCTCCGTTACAGGCATCTCTAACCTTTAGGCCACCACTGCCCCTCTGGGTCGTATCAAACAATTCCCAGTATTTTTAACCAGAGAACCATGTTATTAATAACTAGGGCTGGGCCATATGGAGAAAAATCACGATATTTTGACCAAATACCTCGATATTGATATTTACACAATAGGATTTTTGGTAAATAGATGATCAGTAATGTTGATATAATGACTAGGCATGTAAAGTTAAATAACAGAAGAGCTAAAACAGTCTGGTAAGTTCAGAAAATGATAGGGATGCATCGATACCGATACCAGTATCGGGTCCAATACTGGTATAAAACGGGGCCCCCTGCTCCACGTTTGCGGCGAGGTCCGGTTGGGGAGCGCTGTAAAGGCTGCGGCCGCGAGCTACCCCGAGCCTTTCCAAGCCGACCTAGAGCCAGTGCGGCGCACCGCCTCATATGCGGGACTCCCCAGCCTGCTGTGTGTCGCTCGCAACCTCCAGCTGGCTGTTAACGAGGGTCTTTAGGCACAGAGAAGTACTCGTATTCGGTACTCGGTATCGGCGAGTACCCAAATGTAAGTACTTGTACTCGGTCTGAATAAGTTGATATCGGTGCATCCCAAGAAAACGACATTCATTTTACTGTGATGAAGCTTCTAAAAGCAGGAAAAGACAACATTTATGCCGTATCGCGACATTTCGATATCCAAAATCTATGACGATATCTAGTCTGATATCACGATATCGATATATTGCCCAGCCCTATTATTATTAACCCTGTCATAATTTATTCACAAGAGAGGAATAAGTAGTCTAACTTGACAAGACAGAATAAATTATAGTATAACCATATGTCAAATATTAAGTTGCTCTATAAAAGTTATAAAAAACGAGAGAAAGACAAAGAAAAAAATGTGAGATTTTCATTTACATCAAACAATCAAGATTTATAATATTTCATATAAAGGTTTGAAAAAATAGAAGCAAATAAATATTGAGAAACAGAAGATCAAACAGTGGTTTAGGAGAAACGAGTCGACCGTGTTAAAAAGGTAATATGAAGAAAGGTTTAGGGGACAAAATCAGTAAAAATACCCCATCAGCTGAATGTCATATAGTCAACACTGATTAAAGGTGCTCAACGGGAGTTGTTGGGAACATTCAATCGGCTCTCAACAGTCATCACTTTGAAATGATGCTTTCATTTAGTCCTTGACAAAACTAAATTAATATTACGAAAACCAGAATAGTGTTGGAAGTTAGCTGACATGAAGATTTTAGGGGGGAACTGCTGCTATTCATTAAAATAAAATCCAAAATCAGGAGCCCTACGTGTAAAAGTCTGTCGTTTATAAGCTTTTTTCTTCTTAAAATAAAACTATCATTTACCATTTTGCTGTCAATTTACAAACTGACTTTGTTGAAGCATCCGGCATAGAGACGGGTGTCAGACTTTAAGCTACACGACAGCTAATTAAACGCTTTGCATCTATTTTGAAACTGTAAAAGTCGACAACATTCATCCACACGAAGTAAAAAAAAAAGTATAATTTGAGTTATAAATGTTTAAAGAAAGAACTACAAGATCCAGAATTCTTTCATACGACATCAAATAAAACAAAGAGATGGATCTGAAAACGAATCAGCAGCCTTTTCTTCTGATACATAAACACTTTGTGCTTCTCGTGTCCACTCGGCTTTGTTTTGTTACGTCCTTCTGTCTGTCCAGAGCGTGATAACGGACAGAGGTCGACCTTAAAAACACGTCTGAAAGCATCGCCTTTGAGTATAAATCTTGAAGTTGTGCGTGTGTTTCTTATTGTGCATTGTTTGGTCCATTATAGTTTGTGCAGTGAAGCCGTTGTAAAAGTCGTCCACATACTCTACGCCGCTTGTTCCCGAACCTATGTTCCTTGAGGAACCCCGGGTTGGGAACCACTGCACAACACATATTCTAGTTTACTAATGCAGATAGTTATTTCTTCATCAGTATAGTGTTTTGATTCTTGGTGCCAGTTATGTCAGAGCTCCTTCATAGCAGATAAACTGTTCTAAATGACCTTGTGGTTAAATAATGTAATTAATGTTAGATAGCTGCTAGACAATGTGAAACAACAATGAAAATGTTGTTTTGAAAGGCTAAACGCCAACAAATGTGGACTGAAGCAGAATATTTCGTTAGATTTTGCTATTAAGTAGCAAAACAAATATTTCTTTTTAAATAGTTTTATATGCAGACTTTTGTTGATCAGACAACAGTACTTTCTTCATAAGCATAGTGTTTTGATTCTTTGTGCCAGTTATGTCAGAGCTCCTTCATCGCAAATAAACTGTTCTAAATGACGTCTACTGTCCGTCCCCTTCCCTCCGCTCCCTTTGTCGGATGGAAAAGAAGGGGAAACTCAGGGATGCATCCCTGGAATCGAAATACAATTCTTCTCCGGTGTCAAAAAGGAAAAGCTGCACCATAAAACCTGTCAGGATTTACGTAATTGTTTAGATGTCTTAGGACTTGCTGTCGTAGCATTTATGACAAAGTCCGCCCATATTTATGAAGACTAAAACAAACTGTTTCTTGGCCCGTCTAACATGCACACAGCACGGCAGAAACATGATTTATGTGTTCCTCTTCTGTAGCTAACATGTCGTATGTGAAGAAGAAATCAGAAACATCTACAGTGTGTTTTCAGTCCAGAGCACGAGAGGATATTTCAAGTAAACTCAGGAGACGTTGGCCCCGTTTAGCGGCCGCAGTACAAAACCAAACAGAACCGCTCTCTAGTTCCTCCTCGCCGTCGCCCGGTCACTCCAACTACAGCAGAGCTTGTGATGGTGATCTACAGGTACGAACTGGAAGCCTGTCTTCCTTTGAAAAGTGCAGTGAGCTTCCTCTGTCTTCTTTTGTTTTGACCAATCCACAACTACCTCTCCATGAGGAAACCCAAAGTTCTGTGAATTGGAGGTAATCTTCTATGCAAGTGTTTGGGAGCGTGAGGCACCTGCATCCTACGGAGGCTCGACGCTCCGTGCCTCGTCGGTCACCCGCCTGGCTTGAATTAGTCTTGGCATCGCACCCAGATACTCCGTCTTTACGGTCACATCGAGGAGCTTGGCAATAAAAAATCAAGTTGCACCTTTGGGTTCCTCACGTGGAGCGATGGTGCCAGCCGGTCTCCCAGCAGAGCAGCAGCAGGGAGACCTTCACGGTCGTCCTGCGATCCGGCGGTGACTTGGCAGCGTCACAGCGAGGTCTCACGGGAGAAGCTGATCGACGGCTCCAGCTTGACGCCGTTGGTTTTCTTTTCTGAAGGGCAGTCACCGGGACACTCGCTGTGAAGCTGGGAGGAAGGAAGAGAAAGTTAGATAGCAACTAATCAAGTCCTCAAGCATTCGATGGAGACTAGAAGAGCTGAAGGGACGAATATCAGACATTAACAATGGAGTAACATTCAGTTTGATTAATGAAATACAACGCTGAAGGAGTGTCATGTTATCATGGTTAAAACATCTTTCAAATTGTTCTGAAGAAAACATGAATTGACCCGGTGAAGATAATGCAGTCTTGTGTTGCTTCTCAGAGTCTTTCTCTATAATACCACCAGATGGCGCCAAATGAAAACTAAACTGAAATCCTTCACATGCTGGTTTTAAGTGGTGACGATGCAAAACGAGGCCGTGCTGGAGATCCCCGACAGACTGGAACCAAGAAACGTTGGACAAAAACTGGGATTTTCCTTTTTCAAGTTTTTTCATTTGACTTTCAGGAGGAACAAAATAGAAGTCTAAAAACATAAATGTGAGATATTCATTTTCCATCTCACAATTCATCTGGAAAACCTCAAACTAGACTGTGTGATCTTTTAGTGAAGCTGGAAAGCTATGAGCTCAGGATGAAGAGGAAGGAGAGGATGAAGAGGAAGGAGGGAAGAAGAGGAAGGAGAGGATGAAGAGGAAGGAGAGGATGAAGAGGAAGGAGGGAAGAAGAGGATGAAGAGGAAGGAGAGGATGAAGAGGAAGGAGACGATGAAGAGGAAGGAGGGGGTGAAGAGGAAAGAGGGGAAGAAGAGGATGAAGAGGAAGGAGAGGATGAAGAGGAATGAGAGGATGAAGAGGAAGAAGAGGATGAAGAGGAAGGAGGGGATGAAGAGGAAGGAGAGGATGAAAAGGATGAAGAGGAAGGAGAAGATGAAAAGGAAGGAGAAGATGAAGAGGAAGAAAAGGATGAAGAGGAAGGAGAAGATGAAGAGGAAGGAGGGGATGAAGAGGAAGGAGAGGATGAAAAGGAAGGAGAAGATGAAGAGGAAGAAGAGGAAGGAGAGGATGAAGAGGAAGGAGATGATGAAGAGGAAGGAGATGATGAAGAGGAAGGAGGGGTTGAAGAGGAAGAAGAGGATGAAGAGGAAGAAGAGGATGAAGAGGAAGGAGAGGATGAAGAGGAAGGAGACGATGAAGAGGAAGGAGGGGGTGAAGAGGAAAGAGGGGAAGAAGAGGATGAAGAGGAAGGAGAGGATGAAGAGGAATGAGAGGATGAAGAGGAAGAAGAGGATGAAGAGGAAGGAGGGGATGAAGAGGAAGGAGAGGATGAAAAGGATGAAGAGGAAGGAGAAGATGAAAAGGAAGGAGAAGATGAAGAGGAAGAAAAGGATGAAGAGGAAGGAGAAGATGAAGAGGAAGGAGGGGATGAAGAGGAAGGAGAGGATGAAAAGGAAGGAGAAGATGAAGAGGAAGAAGAGGAAGGAGAGGATGAAGAGGAAGGAGATGATGAAGAGGAAGGAGATGATGAAGAGGAAGGAGGGGTTGAAGAGGAAGAAGAGGATGAAGAGGAAGAAGAGGATGAAGAGGAAGGAGAGGATGAAGAGGAAGGAGAGGAAGGAGAGGATGAAGAGGATGAAGAGGATGAAGAGGAAGAAGAGGAAGAAGAGCATGAAGAGGCTAAAGAGGAAGACGAGGGTGTGTTTGATGAAGAGCCTCGTCTTCAGGGCTCTTCGGCGGTGACTCAGCAGGACGGAGGGACATGAAGACTGATTGAAGAGAGTCCAGAAACAGAAAGAGGTTTAATGAGCCGCCTCGTCTGAAGGAACGTTTGTCCTCCAGAGGAGAAACACAAAAGAGACTCGATATCCAAACTGACTGAAGAGTCTCTGTTCAGGGGAAGTTTAGAGGAACGTTCAACAATCTGTCTCCTCATAAGGTCAACGCCGCCGCGGGACGCCAGGAGGACAAAGAGACACTCAGACTAAATGCTGTCCTCTCTAAAGGCCACTCCACGGGGACGCAGAGGGAAGACGGGATGGGAGATAGAAAGGAAAAAGAAATGATAGAGGAACTGGACGGGAAATGAAAAAAGGGTTCTGGATACATTTGATCTCTTTTTTCAGAACGCAGACGAGAATCCATCATCATCCAGGAAGTCAACTAAAATACTTAATAATAAGAATCTTCTGGGATATGATGCACTGTGTAAATAACAGCTTTCTAATGCCTAACCCAGAGGTCAGCAGCCGTCACTACCTAAAGAGGAAAAAGTTGTAATATTACGAGAATAAAGTCATAACTTTACGAGAAAAAAAGAAAATAACACGTAAAATTACTACTTTAATTTAATAATATTCTGACTTTATTCCATAAATCTCAGATGTATTTTTTCCTCAATGTGGTCCTAATACTCCGTCGTACCGTCGTACCATAGACCTACAACAATGATGAATGAAAATGAAAATGTAAACAAAGAACAGTTCTTCATTTCCATGTTTAAACCTCCACAGAGAGCCACTGGAGAGGAGCTGAAGAGACACAGGATGCTGACCGCTGGTCTAATCTATTCTTCTGTGAACAGAGACACAGAGACGCGCCTCGCACCTCCTGGAGAATGTGACTACACACCAGACACCGCAGAAGTGTGTTTGGACATCAGAACCGGGAGCAGTGGCGTAAATATCAACGGTGCAACCGGTGCGGCGTCCAAACATCCCCTTCCTACACCGCGTCCACACTGACTCCGTTATATGCTCTTCTGTTACGCTGTGTAAACAAACCACGTAGGCGACCTATCGGCTGTGAGCGTAACGTAACCACTCATCTTCGTTTGTTTGTTTGTTCTTTATAAAGAGAAAACGTTTAACATTGTGATATTTACTGATAATGACAATACAGCTGACAGCGGTAGGAAACTCTCAGCTCTCTGGTGATCTCCCTCCAGTCAGCTGACATCTCATTATGCAAATCAGCGGCATCCGGCGCGACTCACCGCCTCTGGAAACTCCCTAGAAACTTTTAAACTAACCGTTGATCTGAAATGAAGACAGATTCATCAACTGCATGAATTATTACTCGCATAAAATGTTTTCAGAAAAACATTTCGGTGAACTATTTTCGTGATATCAGAGAAGAAAGTTTCCAAACGAGCCTCCAGGTTGGTTCTGGTTTGAAAGCTGAGAGCAGCAGCCCACGGAGGGAAAGAGTTCGTCCAATCAGGGGTTTAGTAGCAGCACATCAAGCGTCCAGTGCTGGGAAGCGAGGTGATCCCTCGCCATAAAAAGCGCCCCGGTGGGCCCGGTACCGTGAACAGAAGTCCACTGAGCTGGTGATCTGCATGCTGCGTCTGCTGAGGGAGATCAGTCAGGACGCCGATCAACTAAATCAAAGACCGCCTGTTAAAAGATCTGAACACCGCGGGTCCACATTAAAAAGAAATGATTGCTGCAGTACTATATAGTGTATGCCTGGCGTGCATGAGAGGTGCCTGCACCAGTCCACTTAGAGGTATAAATCAGGCCTACTGTACGTCTCGTCTGTTGATCTGACTGAACCACCTCCAGGAGGAAAGATTCCACAATCTGTTTTCACTTCATGAAAGTGTGGCATCAAAACTTCTCACTTTCATGAAACCGAATCTGAAATAAAAGTCTCTCTCAAGCCGCTCAAAGACCGACGCACTCTTTCTGACAATGAGGAATATAATAATAATAATAATAATAATAATAATAATAATAATAATATGCAGGACATATGCAAAGTGTCCAACGAATGTGATGGACAGTAAACCTCCCTGTGTGTTTCTTGATGTACTTACTGCTTGCAGGCGGCTGCTGTCTGCTCCCATGTTCACGTTGTGTCTTTTCAGTTCTGACTTAATTAAGGCTGGAACATAAAAAAATGAAGAAACATTATATTTATATGATATATTTGATACGCACATATTCACACACACACACACACACACACACAACACACTCAGCCTACCGGTGAGCAGGATTCCCAGGAAGATCCAGGCGCAGAGGAAGAGATTCCCAGCCAGTGCACTGTAGTCCGTAGTGAGTTTACCCTGAATCAGAGTGAAGATGATCCCAAACAGCTGCACACACACACACACACACACACACACACACACACACACACACACACACACACACACACTGGTTAATGGATGTGTACTTGTAGCAGGTTCAGGTCGCTAACGTTGGAGGAATGTTTGTGGTACCTGAGCGAAAGCGTTGAGGAGTCCTGACGACGTCCCCTCAGACTCCGGGTAGGTGATCTCCACTCCGAACTCGAAGCCCAGCGGCAGGTAACCCGTCATGAAGAACCTGGAACACACACAGTCACATGCACAACTTCATGTACTGTCACATGCACAACTTCATGTACTGTCACATGCACAACTACATGTACTGTCACACTCACAACTTCATGTGTATTTTTCTGACTTGTTGTTTATATCATGAGTATTGCTGCGATTAAATATGTATAAGTCAGTTTGTAAGTGACGATGTTCAGGCTGAAAGGAACACAAATGATGGCTTTTATATGCTGCATCCTCAATATATTTAACAGGCTTTGGAATAAGCGCACTTTATTTGTTGATGAATTTCTATATTTATGTATCTATAAACACATAAACACACAGAGCCTGTTTCACACCGACAGCAGGTGTGTTTAAACCTACAGCAGGTGTGTTCAGACTGACAGCAGGTGTGTTCAGACCGACAGCAGGTGTGTTCAGACCGACAGCAGGTGTGTTTAAACCTACAGGAGGTGTGTTCAGACTGACAGCAGGTGTGTTTAAACCTACAGGAGATGTGTTCAGACTGACAGCAGGTGTGTTCAGACTGACAGCAGGTGTGTTCAGACCGACAGCAGGTGTGTTCAGACTGACAGCAGGTGTGTTTAAACCTACAGGAGGTGTGTTCAGACTGACAGCAGGTGTGTTTAAACCTACAGGAGGTGTGTTCAGACTGACAGCAGGTGTGTTTAAACCTACAGGAGGTGTGTTCAGACTGACAGCAGGTGTGTTTAAACCTACAGGAGGTGTGTTCAGACTGACAGCAGGTGTGTTTAAACCTACAGGAGGTGTGTTCAGACTGACAGGAGGTGTGTTGAAACCTACAGCAGGTGTGTTTAAACCTACAGCAGGTGTGTTCAGACTGACAGCAGGTGTGTTCAGACCGACAGCAGGTGTGTTTAAACCTACAGGAGGTGTGTTCAGACTGACAGGAGGTGTGTTGAAACCTACAGCAGGTGTGTTTAAACTTACAGCAACGAGAGAAAGAGAGACGGAGCCGACACCCTGTGTGTTGACTGTTTGTTTTGAAAGCAGGATTGTGTCGTTGTGATGAAGGTAACTGTATCTGTATCGTAGGTAACTGTATCTGTATCTGTATCTGTGACCTTCTGAAGGTCACAGGGTTAGTTTGAATCCCAACATCTGGGAGGAGAAAGCAACAACAGCCCGTCTGTCTTCAGCTTGTTTTAGTTTCAGAAGTGTTCAGTTAGTTAGCAGCCGTCACTCTGGTTATATTTCAACCGGTCTGACTGACTGACAGCAACAACAGTTTGTGACACCGGTCCAGTACTGAGGGAGAACGCTGCAGAAGACAGCTGCTCACGGGCTGCAACACGGTGCTATTCAATACTCAACACATCTCCCTTTAAGGTTCATTTAGAACAGATAAAAAATGTGCGATTGATCCTGATTAATAATATAAATAAATATATAATGAGTAAAAACCCGGTCCAGTCGGTAACCAAGTGTGTGATTTAGTGTTTTTCTTACCCCAGGGATCCAGCCGTGAAGAAGACCAGGATGATGTTGTCGAGGTTCAGAGTGAAGGTGAAGACCAGCATGCCCAGAAACGACAGGATGTAGACGATGAGAGTCGTCATCCTGGAGAACACAAACACACAGCAGAGGCTCTCGACTTACTCAATCACTTTGATTGACAGTATTTCAGTCACCAGTCAGAGAGAACGTATTTCCTCCAACTTGTCTTGTGAATGAAAACAATCTGATTCCCAGAAACTACGGAGGCATTAAACTAGAAGCTGATTGAACCCGACAGGTTAGTCAGGCAGAGTCAGGATTTCATTTCTCTGGACTCCTTCCAGCTCCATCGTCTCACGTTTCCCAGCTGTAGGACTTTAATTGTGTCCTCACATGAGCGTTAGACACGTGAAACAACTCTGATAATTCACTATATGGATGAAAGTATGTGGACAAGCCCGTCTGTTTTTCAAGGTGTGGGCCTCTTAGTTCCACTGAAGTGAAATCTCCACGCTACAGCAAACAATGAAATACCAGACACCTTCTTTCAGCTTTGAGGCAACACTTCTGGGACCCTTTCCTTTTGTCATAATGACAATGTCCCATAAAGAAATGTTTTTCCAGTTTGATGTGGAAGAATTTGACCGCAGTGAGCCGAGACGAGAAAGTCTAAAACGTCGGAGGGTCGTCGTGGATACGACCTGCACCCTCACATGTTAAATCCAGCGTGGTAAACACTACACATCCAGTAAAGGATGGAAACACTTTGGGTTTCACACATTGACAGGAAAAGCAGAGCTAGACAGAGCAGAGATAAAGCTGCATGCTAACTTCTAAATAAATTGCCAAAATATGTCCGAAAATAAGTCAAAACAAAGGCTGAAAAAAATCAGAAATATGTCAAAACATTTTTTTTTTAAAAAAGGCAGAAATATTTCTGAAAAAATGCCAAAGTATGTACGAAATATGGCCGAAAAACTTTTAAATAAAAAAGTTGAAATATGGCCGACAAAAGGCCGAAAAAATGCCAAAGTATGTCTGAAATGTGGCCCAACAAACGTCCGAAAAGAGGTTGAAAGAGGTCTGAATAAAGGTCTGAAAAATGCCAAAGTATGGCTGAAATATGGCTGAAAAATGTAAAAAAAAAAAAGTCGAAAAATATCTGAAAAAAAGCTAGCAGGAAACGTTATTGTATGGCGGTAACGTTATGGTATGGAGGTAACGTTATGGTATGGTGGTAACGTTATGGTATGGAGGTAACGTTATGGTATGGAGGTAACGTTATGGTATGGTGGTAACGTTATGGTATGGAGGTAACGTTATGGTATGGAGGTAACGTTATGGTATGGAGGTAACGTTATGGTATGGAGGTAACGTTATTGTATGGCGGTAACGTTATGGTATGGAGGTAACGTTATGGTATGGCGGTAACGTTATGGTATGGCGGTAACGTTATGGTATGGTGGTAACGTTATGGTATGGAGGTAACGTTATGGTATGGAGGTAACGTTATGGTATGGAGGTAACGTTATGGTATGGTGGTAACGTTATGGTATGGCGGTAACGTTATGGTATGGCGGTAACGTGGCGGTGGAGCCGTCCGTCGCTCTCGTCTCCGTGGTCAAATGGGCCGACGCTACAACTGTAGAGCACCCAGATACTGACATTATGTTCTCTGCATTGAAACGGCCCCGATGGAGCTGACCATGGATGGATAAAGAGAACGGAGCTGACGGGAGAGCTAGAGACCACCTTGGAGAAGTTACAGGAAGTAGACACGTGGGACTACGTCCGCTTTTCAAAATAAGATGTTAACAAAGGGAACTGTAGATACTAAATACATCTATGGAAATCAGATTGATGGATTATATTCACCAGAAGTATAAATCATTATAAATTAAAAAGATAAATCCACTAATCTGTGAGGGAAATGTCTTTATTCTTTGATTTCTGGGTTGCTGGATAATCAATGTAATCAATAATTCCTGCCAATGATCCTGATATATTTGACTTCAGGACGTCTCTGACTACAGACATGCTGAAAATCAAACATTCTACTGGATTCATTTAGAGATTTTACAAAGTGAAAGTCTCTAGAAGTGGAGGATTCATCTGGTTCCCTTCATGGTCTAGAGGTAAACAAGTTGGGTGAAGTGTGTTGCCTACTTGTACGTCTTGGTGTGGTCCAACCAGAGGCCACAGAGGATGGAGCCGACCATCCCAGCAACAACCAGAGTCAAACCGATTCTCCCGGCATTCATCTCCTGGTTCTGAGGACGGGAGATATGAGATATGAGATATGAGATATGAGATATGAGATATTAAATATGAGATATGAGATATGAGATATGAGATATGAGATATGTTAATATCGCCTCCGTGGGAACAAACTGCCGTCTTTTGAGCTCCTTTAAACTCATCAGATCTAACAGGTGGAGGATAAGCCGGTCACATGTTCTGGTAGGGGAAAGGGTTGTAAAGTCATCTGACAGTTCAGCTGAGAGAGTTTTATAAGTTCATGCCGGGGTGAACATCTCAGTGTGTGTGTGTGATAGGAATAGTGTGTATTGCTAATAAAAGCATAAAGTGGATGAGCGTCAGCGTCTCTGTTAAACTGACAGAGTGACAGCAGGCGGCTAATGAACTCAGACAATAAGCTCATGTCTTATCAAAGACATCACACGTCTCTTTGTTCTTTTCCCTCTAAATCCCTCTCTCTCTCTCTCTCTCTCTCTCTCTCTCTCCTTCCATCCAGCTTCCATCCACCTGTTTTATGAATATGTAACACCAGAATAAAATACAAAATAAAGCAGCTAAATGGAGCAAAATGATTTAAGTTGAGGTGGAAACCTGTTGAAGTGATGAAGAGAAGATCTGCAGATACAGACACAGATAGTTCCGTTATTATGTAGTTTGATCTGCTTTGTATCGTCGTCTTGTTCTTTCAGCTGTTTGTTCAATATTATTATATTCTTTTAGTACGCTTCCCTTCTTTACTGTACGCGGTCTTAGAGCCGGACCAGAACAAGGAAACAACTGGGTTTATTATTCTTCATTGTTCAGGCTGCATGAGAGATGGAGAGATTAAACCGTTTGTTTATTGGTTCCCTCCAGCTGTTTGTGTGTTCCTACCTGGTAGCAGGCCATGATCATCTGGTTGAGAAGAGTTGAGACGGAGTAGAAGGAACCCGTCATTATACCTGAGAGCAAACATACACAAAGAAGATATCTGTTAAGCTCAGGATTCAATAAGTGCATGATGAATATGTTCTGGCTTTTCTAACAAGGACGCATGCATTCATATTATTATAGAGAGTTCACTAAGACAGGTCTCTGTGTGTCTGTCCAGCTGTCTGTCCAGCTGTGTGTCCAGCTGTCCTGACTGGCTGGGAGTGTGTGTGCAATACGCCAAATTCACACCAGAGCAGTGGCGAAGTGCAGCCTGCGGCGCCGTCCGGCCTGCGGCGAGCTGCAGCCGTTTCATTCTGCGGTGAAATGCGGCCAAACTAAAAGTTGGTAAAAGTTGAACTTTTAGCGGGAAAGTGCATCCAGAGACGACCTGCAGCCAATCAGTGAACAGATCATGTGACTCCGTGACATGTTGACCTGTGTTACAAAGAATGTCTTCCCTCCTGAAACACATTGATACGCCTCCCGGTCGCAGAAAAATTGTATTATTACGTATAGCCGCACTTCACCGCTGCCTGTTGTGAATTCAGCGTTTGGGCTGCAACTAACCGTTATAGTCGTTGTCGATTATTCTCTCGGTTAATTGATTAGTTGTTTCGTCTATAAAATGTGAAAATGGTGAAAAATGTGGATCAGTGTTTCCCAAAGTCGAAGACAACGTCCTCAAATGTCTCAGAGATATTCAGTTTACTGTCGCAGAGGAAAGAAACCAGAAGATATTCACATTGAAGAAGCTACAATCAAAATGACTCAAACTGATTCATCCATTATCTAAACAGTTGGCGATTAATCAATTATTGGTTGCAGCTCTAGTGAGCATCCCTGATTGGCTGCTGCTTAGTTACAGAGTCGTTACGCATCCAGGTCAAATGAGTATACGACAATAAATATCCTCTTCTTTTAAGTCGGCCTGTCCGATGCAGAAGAGGACGTCAGCTGGACGTGTGTGTGGCTGATCATTTATACGAGGTGCGTTGTTGAAGTGGGTGTTGTGCCGTCACATGGAGGAGTCACGTGAAACAACATGAGACGGTCACGCTACAAACATGTAGAGTAGAAGAACACGGTGTGTGGCCCTGATGAGGCCAAAGCTGGACTCTCACCGTAGCTGACGAGGAGGAGGACGAAGGCTTTGTTCTTTATCAGGTTCATAATGGACCGTCTGTAGGAGTAGTCCTCAGGAGGAGAGGCCGGGAGGACGGCCTGGGCGTGACTGGGAGGGAGGAGAGGCCGGTCCTTTATCACTGTGGACCACACAGAGAGACAGTTTGGGTTAGCTGCTGGGACTCTAGGTAGTCACACAGATAACAGATAAATACATCAATACAAAGACTGTAAATACAACAATATAAGACAACCGGTCAGGTTACATCCATGTCTGTCCAAAATGTCAAAATGCAAAAATAAATAAATACAAATAAATACATAAAAAATAAATAAAAAATAAATAAAAAATAAACGCAAAAATAAATAAATGAATTCAATAAATGCAAAAATAAATAAATAAAATAAACAACAACAACAAAAACTAGGAAAGTGCCTGGTTATCCCGCCGAACATGGGTAAACCATGCACATACATTTTGAAAGTTAACTTGATTGATTTACATTTTCTACAACAATCGCATGGGGCACCGATGCAAAAATAAATAAATAAAAAATAAATGCAAAAATAAATAAATACAAAAAAATGCAAAAATAAATAAATAACAAATAAATAATAAATAAATAAATACAAATAAATAACAAAAAATTAAATACAAAATAAATACAAAATAAATACAAAATAAATGTAAAAATAAAAATGTAAAAAATAAATGCAAAAATAAATAAATAAAAAATTAATGCAAAAATAAATACATTTAAAAAATAAATACATATATAAATAAAAGGGAAAATTAAACAAAAGAGTAAATAAATAAGGGAATTAATGCAGATAAGATAAATAAATTAAGAAGCAAATTAAAACAGAAATATCAATTTATGTCACATTTTATCAATTAATTAATGTCTATATTTATCTTTAATATTATTTGTGCTACTTTTAATGACATATTTATTTATTTATTGATTGTCTTTTTATTTTGGCAGGTTCCGTCTAAGTGTAACCCTTAACCGTGGGCCTTTCCTTAACCTAATCCTGTTCTAATCTTAATCCTTCACTCAAGTCTTAATCCTGAACCGGTCCCTTTGATTTAAAGAGCGGCAAAATGTTCCCCTCTCCTACCCCCCCGATGTCCCCACTGTGGAGGACGTCTGAAATATGTCCATCCTTGTGAGGACATCTGTCCTCAGAAAGACAACAACACACAGCTGTGATGTAATGACGTGTTCCTGTCCTCACCTCACACGACTTCCAGGTAACTGAACCACAGCGACCGGAACAGATGGCGGCACGGCGTGTAAACGTGTGTGTGTGTGTGTGTGTGTGTGTGTGTGTGTGTGTGTGTGTGTGTGTGTGTCTGTGTGTGTGTGTGTGTGTGTGTGTCTGTGTGTGTGTGTCTGTGTGTGTGTGTGTGTCTGTCTGTCTGCGTGTGTCTGTGTGTGTGTGTGTCTGTGTGTGCGTGTGTCTGTGTGTGTGTGTCTGTGTGTGTCTGTGTGTGTCTGTCTGTCTGTCTGTCTGTGTGTGTGTGTGTGTGTGTGTGTGTGTGTGTGTGTGTGTGTGCGTGTGTGTGTTTGTGTACCTATAACGGCGAGGAGGAAGAGTGCCGTGGAGACGGCGGCGGTGCCGTAGAACATGATGCTGATGTTGTGACCCGTCAGTTCAATGTCGTTGGTGGTGGGGACCAACACTGGAGGCAACAGGAAGCCAATGGCTGTCCCCAACTGGGGACAAGAGACACAGAGAGACACAGAGAGAGACACAAAGAGAGAGACACATAGAGACATTTAGAGACATAGAGAGAGACAGAGAGACGTAGAGAGACACAGAGACACAGAGAGACACTGTTAACTAACAGTCACTCTACTGACTCCATGTCTCTACTCTCTTCTATCGGCTGTAGATCCACTCAGTGTCTCTAAACACATTGTAAACTACAGCCTAATCAATCACTCAATCAATCAATCAATCAATCAATCAATAATCTGTGGCATGCTGTGTCTCTTTGTATTCATTTTCTGTGTCTTTGTTGTAGTTTTGTAGTCATATTGTGTCTCTCTGTAGTTGTGTTGTGTCTCTTAGCATGTCTTTCAGGTACATGTTGCAGGTCAGGTGAAGCAGACTGACCTGGTTCCCCAGCACGGCCGTGGCGCAGGCGGTGGAGACCTCCCTGGGTCCGAACCACACCGAGGCGACCCGGGACGGCAGGCCGAGGATGAAGACCTGCGCCACGGAGCAGACCACCTGGGCGGTCACGGTGACGCCGAACCGCTCCGGACTCACGCTGACGCACTTCAGCCACGCGCCGGCGCAGTTGAGCCCGGAGCCCAGCAGGGCGGTGAGCCGCAGACCCCTCCGGTCCAGCAGCCAGGTGGCCGGGAAGATGAGCGGGATGTAGGCCACCATGTAGACCATGGACAGCCAGTCCACCTTGTCGTTGGTCACCCCGTAGTACCGCGTGAACACGTGCGTGATGATGCTGTACTGGATAAGAACAAGACGTTTATTTTATAGAGCACTTTTCAAGCACAAAATGCAATTCACATCATGTACAACAGAATACACTGGAACATAAATAATGAAATAAAGAAACAAGCATATACATATTCATACAGTTACATATGCACATATACACATCAGCACACTAAAGACTATAACTCAGCTGATGTAAAAGTCATTCTATAAAAGTGGGTTTTAAGACTACACTGTAAACAATGTCTGTTAATGTCCTGCAGGATTTCACCAGTATTAACCTGTTATTGCTAGAAACAGTGCTTTACTGTTAATACAAAAGAAAACCTGTTAAATTACTCTCAAAGGTCGTTTTTACATTCTTATAAAACATCCCTTTCCTGCTGATCAGCTGTCTAAAGTCTCATCAGTAACAGCTTCATGCAGTAGTTGTTGAGTTCTGGGACCTGGTCTGCTCATGTGAGGCTTGTTCATGAACATGATGGTAAAATCAGTGAATTATCTTTATTGTTCTTCATCACATGTTGTTCTGGTTTCATTCTGTGCTTGTAGCAGCTAGAGACACACAACAAGTCTATTACAGCCTTTTTCCTAACAGACTTTAATTGTATTTAGTGTGACTGTTCCTATGTCTGTAACCTGCTAAGTCTATTCATCTATAGGCACAAAATAATGTTTATTAAAATGTATGTCAAAAATAAATAGTGCATTAAAACAAATCAGTAAGATAATGAAAAAGAAAGGTGAAAAACAGCTTTATAATGTGTCTTTAAACAGTAAAATAACTGTAAAATACTGTGAAATTAATTAAAAAAATAGTATTTTTTATTAACAGTACAAAGCTGTAAATGTCAGCGACAGTATAATAATGTTAATATTACAGTAACATAAAGGCAACCCTGCTGCCAGCTCTTTACTGGTATTTAACTGGGACATTCTTCACAGTGTGGATTTAAAAGTTGTGACAGACTCTTCTGATCTGATGCTCAGTCCTGCAGAAGCTCCATCATCAGCTGTTAACAGACCTGCAGACCTGCAGACCTGAGGCCTGCTGGACGGTACCGTGTGGGGTGTGATGTGTGAGGAGCTCAGTTACATACTTGGATCCACTGGAAGGCGTTCACCAGAGAGTACAGGCTGAACACGGCCAGCACGGCGAACCGGCGCCGGTACAGCTGGGTCTGCAGCGCCGGTACCCGGTGCTTGTCCTCCTCTTCATCCTCTCCTCCTCCTCCTCCTCCTCCTCCTCCTCCGGCTCCGTTGGGCAGCATCTTCTCTCTCTCCTCCAGCTGCAGCTCCTTCTCCTCCGGCTGCAGCTGCAGCTCGGTGTCCGCTGCTGCTCCGTCCAGCAGCTCGGGGCTCTTCCTGCAGACCGTGATGTCGTTGATGTCGTCGTTAGGTGCGCGCCCAGGTGAGGTATCCGCGCGCAGATGCTCCTGCACGAGCTCTCCGGCGACCATGATGCGCGTCTGTCTCCGGTTTAATGAAGTGAGGAGGCGAGACAGGAAGCGAGGAGGAGCCGCTTCCTCATTCAGCTGCTGCTGGCTGCAGATCACCGCACAGTGACTAATAATAATGATATGATGTGAACCAGACTCAGAACAGATACATGTTAAACTACCTACTGTACAGAAAACATCCGGTTCATCTACTAATCTACCTCAGACCTCCTCTCCAGCAGACTGACGCTCTGTGCGCTCTGAGCGTCTCTGTCTCTCTGTCTCTCTGTGTCTCTGTGTCTCTCTCTGTCTGTGTCTCTCTCTCTCTGTGTCTCTCTGTGTCTCTCTCTCTGTCTCTCTCTCTCTCTCTCTCTCTCTCTCTGTCTCTCTGTCTCTCTCTCTGTGTCTCTGTGTCTCGTGTGGTGAATTGGTGAGCGTGGTTTGATAGCTCGTTGGAGGGAGGAGATGGAGGAGGAGCTCAGTTGGTGCTGAGGCATCATGGCCGGCTAGTTGAGGAGGTTTTTTTTTCGTTTCGACATAACAAAATAAAATAAAATGAAATATGGATGAAACCAAATGGAGAGAAAACAATTATAAATTAAAGAAAGAAAAAAATAAATAAACAAATAAAGAAAGAAAAAAAAAAAGTCAGGATGCAAATCAAGTTAAGGCAAGATGAACAGGAATATGATCAAATAAATGATCTCTCTCTCTCAGTCTCTCTCTCTCTCTGTCTCCCCCACCCTCTCTCTCTCTGTCTCTCTCTCTCTCTCTCTCTCAGTCTCTCTCAGTCTCTCTCTCTCTCTCTCTCTCTCTCTCTCTCTCTCTCTCTCTCTCTCAGTCTCTCTCTCTCTGTCTCTCTCTCTCTCTCTCTCAGTCTCTCTCTCTCTCTCTCTCTCTGTCTCTCTCTCTCAGTCTCTCTCTCTCTCTCTCTCTCTCTCTCTCTCTCTCTCTCTCTCTCTCTCTCTCTCTCTCAGTCTCTCTCTCTCTCTCTCTCTCTCTTTTGTTCAGCCTGACTCTGACACGAGGCCTTCCGATGCTGCTGAGCCAATAGAATAGCAGCTGCAGCTTGTTGTGTCTTGTCCTCTCTCTCTCTCTCTCTCTCTCTCTCTCTCTCTCTGCCTGCCTGGCTGCTGGATGGTGAATAATCGGTGTCCATGTGGAAACCGGGATTCCATGACGCAACAGCGTGTACTGGGAAATATGACCTATTATAACCCCACATTATTAATATAAGAAGTAGCCTAAATATTAATACGGTGAATTATTCTAATGTGGGATTTTTTTTTTTTGTTGCATTTCAGACTTCTGGAATATACTGCGATATGAAGCCAATAAATAAATCCACCCTGGACCACTCCGCAAAAACAGGCAGTTTTTTAAATGTGTTATTGTCTCCTATTCTAAAATGTTGAATATTTCTGCATCCTGGGGTCCCTAAACTGTGTTGAAGTCCATTAATGGTCTCACTGTAAAGCTGAGACTCTGGTGGATCCAATGAGCCCAACTGTATTCATGTGTGATGATGTTAGTCCCCATAGGAGACATTTCATTGACCTCACTGTATAAAATGACCTGTGGTGACCTCTAGGATAATCACAGCCTCATGAAACTTTACAGCCACAAACTAGAGACCTAGAGCATTCAGAGGATGGATGGATCAGACTAGAGACCTAGAGCATTCAGAGGATGGATGGATCAAACTAGAGACCTAGAGCATTCAGAGGATGGATGGATCAAACTAGAGACCTAGAGCATTCAGAGGATGGATGGAGGATGGATGGATCAAACTAGAGACCTAGAGCATTCAGAGGATGGATGGATCAAACTAGAGACCTAGAGCATTCAGAGGATGGATGATCAGACTAGAGACCTAGAGCATTCAGAGGATGGATGGATCAAACTAGAGACCTAGAGCATTCAGAGGATGGATGGATCAAACTAGAGACCTAGAGCATTCAGAGGATGGATGGATCAAACTAGAGACCTAGAGCATTCAGAGGATGGATGGATCAGACTAGAGACCTAGAGCATTCAGAGGATGGATGGATCAAACTAGAGACCTAGAGCATTCAGAGGATGGATGGATCAAACTAGAGACCTAGAGCATTCAGAGGATGGATGGATCAAACTAGAGACCTAGAGCATTCAGAGGATGGATGGATCAAACTAGAGGCCTAGAGCATTCAGAGGATGGATGGATCAGACTAGAGACCTAGAGCATTCAGAGGATGGATGGATCAAACTAGAGACCTAGAGCATTCAGAGGATGGATGGATCAGACTAGAGACCTAGAGCATTCAGAGGATGGATGGATCCGACTAGAGACCTAGAGCATTCAGAGGATGGATGGATCAGACTAGAGACCTAGAGCATTCAGAGGATGGATGGATCCGACTAGAGACCTAGAGCATTCAGAGGATGGATGGATCCGACTAGAGACCTAGAGCATTCAGAGGATGGATGGATCAAACTAGAGGCCTAGAGCATTCAGAGGATGGATGGATCAGACTAGAGACCTAGAGCATTCAGAGGATGGATGGATCAGACTAGAGACCTAGAGCATTCAGAGGATGGATGGATCAGACTAGAGACCTAGAGCATTCAGAGGATGGATGGATCCGACTAGAGACCTAGAGCATTCAGAGGATGGATGAATCCGACTAGAGACCTAGAGCATTCAGAGGATGGATGGATCAAACTAGAGGCCTAGAGCATTCAGAGGATGGATGGATCAGACTAGAGACCTAGAGCATTCAGAGGATGGATGGATCTGACTAGAGACCTAGAGCATTCAGAGGATGGATGGATCCGACTAGAGACCTAGAGCATTCAGAGGATGGATGGATCCGACTAGAGACCTAGAGCATTCAGAGGATGGATGGATCAAACTAGAGGCCTAGAGCATTCAGAGGATAGATGGCTTTCCTAGTGAGATTGACAATAAGGGTCCATTCAGGTCCCATTCAGGTCTGTAATGGTGCTGCTTGGTCCTGATACTCCAGTTATCCTCCCGTCCATGTGCTCAGACCGTTATCTGCTCTAATCCTAATCATCCTTTGACCCAGTGGGACTCCGCTGCAGCAGCAACAGGTCTGATCCCACAGGAAGTTCACACTTAATGTATACATGGATTTCACTGTTTCATCCATATGGGTGGAATAAAAGACCTAAAATAGATTTAAACATGGTATTTATTTTTACATTAAAGTGCTGACAGCCCTGAGAATGAGGATGCTGTAATGTATGAATACAGTGTTCACTTCCTTTATGTAAAATAATTAGTGAACATTCAATCATAACTTTGGCTGTGTTACGAATAAATATTAAAATGATCATTTAACTAGTAATAACGGTCCAAAATGATGTAAGATTTCATAGTTTTAAGTCAAAATCCTTCACATTTTCTTCACTGCAGATTTTGCATAATACGTAGGAGCATCCTGAGCGGCTCCTAAAACCTGAATGATTCCCGACTATAGGCTCCAAATAACACAGGAAAGCACTTTAACTATTAACACTAAACACACCACCTTAACCCTAGAATGGTTAAAGTTAACAGTGATTACCACCGCAGTGTAGAAAAGTGCTGTTTTTTCTTATTAGCAAAGCCTTTCAATATATTAATTTCTCTATTCTGCAGAGAGAGGCGCCAAACTCCAAACATCTGAATGAAGAGCCCAAAGAAGGACACGGAAACGCTGCTATAAATATTTGAACCGCATCAAACGGCCGACACCTGATAGTGAGGAGTGATAACAGGTCAGTCCTGTTCTACTGAGGCTACGATACACACATCACGTTTTCCACCTGGAATCCTTCTGATGTACGATGGTGTGTCTCAGGAGGATCAGATGACCTCTGACCTCATGTGGTGATGTGGTTTGAGAGGAGAAGAGTGAGAGAGAGACGAGAGCTCTCACTCTGTCTCTGTTTTCAGGTACCAAGAGGAAAATAAGAATTTGTTCTCAGTAGATGAGGTACTGAATCCTGTCACATCATCACACAGGAAACACTTTCCAACAGGTGAACCTGTCACCTTAAATAAACCATATTAATAAGATTCGTCAACGTTAGCAAGAGTAAATAAGGAGATGTTAATAATATCACATGACATATGAGATGTATTATATTTTTGCATCGATTCGAGTGTTATCAGCCTGTTCGCACTAAAAGGTATAAATGCCACGATAATGCACAAAGCGTTTAGCGTGCAATAAGTACGCCTTTCTTGATTTTCACGTGTCTGTTGTTGACCTGTGTTTTGTTTATTAAGATGCATTAAAGTTTAAAGGCTTATTCTGACGGCAACAAATGTGAAAATAAAAGTTTGTAGGATCTCAAAGCTCCAACTTTTAAAAAGACAGTAAGAACCTCTGTTGTGTGTTATAGTGACTCATCCTTCCACACATAGAGGATCTTTGGGACGCACAGACACAGCTTCAGGTTTCCCGTCGCCATGGAAACGGCAGCATCACAACCTGACATCACTTTAGATAATTCATACCCTTAAAGGGGGAAAAGAAAAATACATCCCAGAAAAAACAGGCGATGTCCGGAGGTGAAGAGCGGGCTCTGCTGGAGCTCAACCTGCGGAGGGAGACGTGGTGTCGGGTGGACGGGAACCCCCAGCAGGCCTGGGAGAGGGCCGAGAAGAGACACTACCGGGGTCACCTGCGGACCAGCCCGGTCCTCCTCACCGCTCTGACCGCCGGACCGCAGAGGAGGGCGGCCGATCGCTGCAGGCCTCCCCCCTCCGAGCTCCCGGAGAGAAGACACTACGAAGAGAGCTGTAAGAGTTTACTGGAATCCTCCTGATGTCTTTAAATGAGTTTATAATCTCTAAAGTATCATTATTTCATGCTTAATTCATGACAGAACTCAAATCCAGGCTGGGATATTTGTTTAGTGCATATATATATATATATATTTATAGTAGTGATGAGAGTCTATTTCTTTAAATTAAGTATGTGGAAAAACTGATATTGGAAGTTTTATTATTTCTTGTATTTGTTCATTTATTTTGCATATATTTTTATTTATTCTTGTATTTAATTTTAATTATTTATTTATTTTATAAAAAATAAATACACAAAATAAATAAATACATAAAAAAGTAATAAAAACAACAATAATAATAATAAAATGAAAGGAAAATTTAACAGAAGAGTTAATAAATAAGGGAATAAATACAAAGATACCTCTTTAATACCTTTCATTCATTATTATTATTATTTTTATTATTATTTTTGTTATTATTGTTTTGATTAATTTTCAATGTTATTCATAAATCTTTGCATTTATTTTGTATTTAAAAAATAATAATAATAAATAAATACAAAATACATGAATAAATAAAAAGTAAATGCAAAAATAAATAAATAAATTAAAAAATGTATAAAAATAAATACATAAACAAATAAAGAAGCATTTTAAAACTGAAATTTCAATTTATGTTTAAGACATCACAGAACACGTTGGCAGGATACACATGATTTGTAATGAATGGGTTTAAGCTTGAAAATCTCCAGTGTTGTCATTCAACACATTTAAATAATGTCTGATTATCTTGGTGGTTTATTATGTGATCATACTGTTTCATAATAATCTGACTCCCGTCTGTAACGCCTCTGTTCTCCTCCAGATAAATCACACCTGGTGTAGCCGGCTGCAGCCTGACGACCACGAGCTGGTTCAACAAACACACACGATGCATTCAGGGACCTGAACACACATGATGCATTCAGGGACCTGAACACACGATGCATTCAGGGACCTGATCACACGATGCATTCAGGGACCTGAACACACTTCAACTTCCAGTGTTTTATTTCCATAAACAGAGAACCGAGTACATCATAATTCAATTATTAATAAACAATAATGAAGTGTTGATCTTTGCCTTGAAGATGTGTTTCTGCCTGTCTCTCTATACGGACTATACGCCTCCCTCAGGCCAAACCTCCCCTTTCAGAAGCTCGTGTACTTCTGTGTGCGTGTGAGCGTGAAACATTAAAAGGGAAAAGTCTGTGTGCGTTTTGTGCGGTGGCGAGCTGAACAGTTTGTGGCGACAGACCTTTGACCTCGGCGATGTAGCGGCAGGACAGGACGATGTTACAGGGCTCGTTCCTCACCTGGGAGACAGAGAGAGAGACAGGAAGAGGTTGAAACAACAACATCTGCAGAGGAGATGCAGATGTGTCACAGTGGATGTAAACATGATGAGTTTGATCATTTTAAACTCACGTGCTTGTCGAGCCCCAGAGCAGGAGAGTCCGTCTCTAGACAGATGTGTTCCAGCGGGATCTGCTTGATCAGTTTGTCTCTCTGTATTCAAATAAGTATTATTTCATCATTATAACGAACTGATGCGACCGACGTCAGGACATCTTCCCCGAGGATCTCAGGCAGGCAAACTCAGTATCTGAGATCTGAGTTTGCCTGCTCAGATCTCAGATACTGAAATAATAATTGTCTAATATATTAATATTAAAATAATTAAAAATAATTAGTTTAGTTTTGTGTGTTGTGTTCTGTCGTGTATTTATGAGATATTACACTTCGTATTGCTAAACAGCATGTATTTTATAAGTTGGGTGTTTTGTTTTTTTTACCCATCATGCATCACACGTCAGCGAGCACGTACTGTACTTCATCTGCATATTTTATATGACTGCACATGAGCCAAAGTTCAGCTGAAGTTTTATGGATTTAACAACAATGCAGACAAAGAGGTTTCTGTTGCACATTCATACGAGACCAAAGAGCATTTTGATGATGATGTTTGCACTTATTTGGGTCCATATATACACACATATTAACCTCAGTAATCTTTGGCTTGAACATACAGGATCCTCCCTGAGGGCTGACCCTACCTATAGAATCATACATGAAAAGAAATAATTGAAAGAAGTCCTTTTTTTCTACCTGTTGGTTCCTGCAGACTGCAGGTGGGAAGGAGAACAGGTAACCGGCCTTCACACCTTCCAGCGCCACCGACGGCTTCCCAGCAAAGTTATGAAGCAGAGCTCGACTGATACCTGGCGGGAAAATCAGAAAGACGTGACGTCCAGATGTCTTGTTTTGCAGCCGTGTAAATGTATAAAATAGATTAAGACGCCCACCTTGTTCTCTCATGGTCGCTATGGTGACCTTAGCAGCTGATCGTGAGTGGACGTTCCTGTGCAGAAAACAGCATTTATTTAGGGTTAGGGTTCACATTCAGAGAGGAAAGTAGAAACGTGGTGGATTTGAACATGTCATTTGTGATTGTTTCTTTGCAGGTATAACTCTGAATTCATTGGACAATGAGTGGGAAGCTTGTCATTGAGATTGTCATCAGATTGTCATGAAGGAATCCTGCAGAGCTCGGAGGTTGAACTGTATATTATCTATGTTACTGTGCTCACACAGGCAGGTCCAGCTCCTTGGCGACGTTCAGCTGCTTAATGAAGACGTTCATCTGGTCGTCTCTGTCCTGCTGAGCGGGAGCACGCCACGGCGTGAAGTCGAGGCCGATCTGGAAACAAACGTAGACGACAATATTACTCAGAGCCTCGCAGGAGATGTACTGTAGATGTTCTTGTTTTATTAAAATGATGAGGTGCTCAAATGTTCCACAGAGAAGTACTCGTATCGGTACTCGGTATCGGTGAGTACCCAAATGTAAGTACTTGTACTCGGTCTGATAAAAAGTGGTATCCGTGCATCCCTATAATTCAACACGGTGAAAATACTCTACTACAAGTAAAGGTCCTGCATTTAAGTATATTATTATTATTTTCAGCAGAATGTATTTAAAGTAAAAGTCTATCTGCGTCAGTAAAATGTTCCCTGTCAGCGTTTTACCGTTCTATGGGATGTTCCTGGATTAATATCAGCGCTGCATTGTGTTCAGAGCAGCAGGAGGACGGACCAACCCTATCCATAACAATAACAGTTATGGAAACGAGACTCTGGGACTGTTGACTCAACGCTGTGATCGGACTGAACACACACATTCCTCAACAAGCAACTACAGAACAAAGGGTGTGTGTGTGTGTGTGTGTGTGTGTGTGTGTGTGTGTGTGTCTGATTGTGACCGACTCTGCTCGTTCACCGTTCCTCATGAGGACGATCAGGAGGTGAGTTGGGAGTTTTAACTAGTTTAATCTGCTTTACTTCACCAGAAGTCACATTAAAGTTGGATATGTGAGACGAGAGGTTGAAGGCTACCTGAGGAACTGGACCAGGTTAGATTCAAAAAATGATTTCAACTACACACACTAAATTCTTTTGTTTAGTTCACGAGTTCCCTTCATCACAATGATCAGATGTTTTGCGGCTCCAGACAGATTTATTTTTAGACAGTAAAGGTTTCTGACTCCTGGTCTAGAGTGAGTTAGACTTGTAGCTCTTAATTTAAGAGTCCTCTTTTTCTTCTACTTAGTTCTTTGATTTCCTTCATCCTTTAGTCCGCCTCACCTCTTTTCATGTTGTACCATCTAAGCTCCATGTAAATAAAATATCTTTATTTCTACCATCTGTTTTCATGTCGCCTTCCTTTCCCCCAACGAGCCGAGTGAGGGCTCCTTTGAAGAGCTGTTTGAAGGTTAAGATTAGAAGAAGGATTAGATTAAAGTGACAGTAAGAATATAGAAGAACAAACTTCCTACCTCTCCGATAGCGACGAGGCGTTGTCTGTGTTTGTAGAAGTGAGGCAGGGCAGCGTCCAGCTCCTTAAGAGGAGACACTAAAGAGAGGTCACACTTCCCCGGTTCATCACTGACATCAACACAGATATTTATGTATTACAAGTTTTATGAAACTCTATGTTTAAATATGCAAATGAGGCATTATCTTATTAAATTCATACCTTTAAAATAAGGTATAAAGATATGATTTCCTCAAGGTACAGGGATGAAGGGGGGGTTCGACAATCACAAGGTGTTTACAGGGATTACTGTTTATTTACTGGTTACTTCATATTTAAGTTTATTACTAACATGTTGTCACTATGGAACTGAGATGATGGAAACTTGAATTTCCCTCGGGATCAATAAAGTTACTATCTACCTATCTATCTATCTATCTATCTATCTATCTATCTATCTATCCATCTATCTATCTATCTATCTATCTATCTATCTATCTATCTATCTATCTATCTACCTATCTCTCTATCCATCTCCTGCAGCAGTAATAACTAACGGGGATCCTAAATGAAGTAAAGTTCCAGCAGCAGAGTTAATCCCGGCTCAGCTGACCTGCTTGAGGATCAGATCTCCATCAGTAACCTGAGAGCTTCATTCAAATGTGTTTTATTTGCAGATTCAAAGTTGAGAGAGAAGACAAATGTTGATTCTGTGACTTTGTGTTTAAAGGGAGCGTCTCTCTGTTTCTACATCATCAAAGGTTTATGTTGTAATATTTATCTCCTTTATGAGAAATGTACATTTTTGTACTTTCAATAACAAGTTAAAAGAACAAACAGATCCCCCTTCATGTCCTCCAGAGGCCTCCGAGACCCTCCCTCCTCCTGTGTTCCTCACTGAGATCACAGAGATCACTGGGTTCAGCTCCTCTCAGAGTCACTCCAGTAAAACAATCAAAAGCTGGACGAGGTGCTGGGACTGTTGTCCTACCTGAGGCTTCACGCTGCGCCGCTCGCCTCCTTCGCCGCCCTGCAGCGGATGGAGGCCGAAACACGGAGCCACCAGGTCTGGATAACTGAGAGGAGAATTCAACGGTAACACCCTGGATAATAAACACGGAGCTGTCCAGCTGAGAGCAGCTGTCTACGGGACAATGGACATTTATTTATTCTTCACATCAAGTCACTGTGACTTCAGAGAGAAGGAACATTCAGTTCTGCTCTCGCTGTCGGTGCTGTTCTGAGGTTCTGGCACTTCACTAGAGGATTGTACTTTAGTAAGACTGTATACTGTCTAACAGGTGAAGTTACCCCTGAGGTAATATACTAAACACATTCACTTCTAAAGTAGTTTAAATGATCAGGCAGAATGTGAGGTAGTTCAACCACACAGAGAAGGGATTTTAATTGACCTTAAAGGAACAGTGTGTCACACTACAGGGGATCAACTAGCAGAACTGTGTTTTCATTTAGTGTATAATCAGCTGCAACTCAGAACGGTTGTGTTTCCATCAGCTTAGAATGAATCCTTCATATCTACAGAGAGCAGGTCCTCTTCACAGAGTCCTCCATGTTGCTCCTTCATGTTGCTCCTTCATGTTGCTCCTCCATGTTGCTCCTTCATGTTGCTCCTTCATGTTGCTCCTCCATGTTGCTCCTCCATGTTGCTCCTTCATGTTGCTCCTTCATGTTGCTCCTCCATGTTGCTCCTTCATGTTGCTCCTCCATGTTGCTCCTTCATGTTGCTCCTCCATGTTGCTCCTCCATGTTGCTCCTTCATGTTGCTCCTCCATATTGCTCCTTCATGTTGGTCCTCCATATTGCTCCTCCATGTTGCTCCTCCATGTTGCTCCTTCATGTTGCTCCTCCATGTTGCTCCTTCATGATGCTCCTCCATGTTGCTCCTCCATGTTGCTCCTTCATGTTGATCCTCCATGTTGCTCCTCCATGTTGCTCCTTCATGATGCTCCTCCATGTTGCTCCTTCATGTTGCTCCTTCATGTTGATCCTCCATGTTGCTCCTCCATGTTGCTCCTTCATGTTGATCCTCCATGTTGCTCCTCCATGTTGCTCCTCCATGTTGCTCCTTCATGTTGCTCCTCCATGTTGCTCCTTCATGTTGCTCCTTCATGATGCTCCTCCATGTTGCTCCTTCATGTTGCTCCTTCATGTTGCTCCTCCATGTTGCTCCTCCATGTTGCTCCTTCATGTTGCTCCTCCATGTTGCTCCTCCATGTTGCTCCTTCATGTTGCTCCTCCATGTTGCTCCTTCATGTTGCTCCTCCATGTTGCTCCTCCATGTTGCTCCTTCATGTTGCTCCTCCATGTTGCTCCTTCATGTTGCTCCTCCATGTTGCTCCTTCATGTTGCTCCTTCATGTTGCTCCTTCATGTTGCTCCTTCATGTTGCTCCTCCATGTTGCTCCTCCATGTTGCTCCTTCATGTTGCTCCTTCATGTTGCTCCTCCATGTTGCTCCTTCATGTTGCTCCTCCATGTTGCTCCTCCATGTTGCTCCTCCATATTGCTCCTCCATGTTGCTCCTCCATGTTGCTCCTTCATGTTGCTCCTCCATGTTTCTACAGAAGCCCAGAACAGACAAACCGACCTCTGGCTCTAGAGAGAGACTTTCACGTTTTAACGTTACCTGAAGGTCACCGTAGTTCTCCGACACACTTGTGAAACTGGTAACGTGAGACGTGGAGTGTTAAACCGCGGTACCGCCAGCCGCCGTCTGACTTCCTGTTGCTCCTACAGTAGTGTTATTATGGTATGGATGACCTCTGAGAGAGGCCAACGGCGTTACTATGGTTTAGCACTCGGTGGCTCACGTTACCTCAGTCTTAGAAAGTGAGGAGTGAGCGGAGGAATACTGCACTCTGCAACCACACCACTAGATGTCGCCTACACACTGTACCTTTAACACATATTCTGCAGGTAGGAAATGGTATTTGTTTTTATTTATTCATTCATTTATTCTGACAGTAGAGATTCTTGATCAGGTCATTGTTAGCTGTTTTCTGTTTTTACTTTGCACTAGGATGACATGTTTGTATGAGCTCCTTGGTGTTTTCAAATTATTATTTTATCTTCACTAATCTGTAGTTTGCATCTCTTCACTCTGATTTTATTTCATTATAGAGTAATAACTTCCCCTCTGTGTAATCTAAATGTGTATTTTTCTTGTTTTTCTTAATGCATTTACTGCATCAGTCCTTCCTGCATTCTCTATAAAGCACACTACCTGATAGAAGTTGATGAGACAGACACGATGTGTGTTCTAGGACTGAAGACATACTGACCGTTCCTGCAGCTGGAGGACTCGGTCAAACTCTCCGACTCCTTCTGTTACTGCAACCAGAGTCTTTACCCCGACCTACACACACACACACACACACACAAACTGTTGTTTATGTTGTATACAGGGTCTGAAATTATTATTATTAGTATTATTATTTTGTATAATAATAATTATTAATATAAGGAGTACCTATCTGCCACGCTGGTAGACGGGTGACGCGATATATAGGTATTGACAATAACTAAGTATTTAAAAATGAAGTATTTATATTGTGTTAATAATTCAGCGCCTCCTAAATCATTTTATAGATCCAGTTATGGTTACAGATTCCCTACATTCGTGTTTTCAGTGTAATTAATTCACCAAAAATGAGACAAAACGCACAATAAACAAAGTTAAAGATGAATTTGACTGATTTAAAAAAAAAAAATTATAGATACCGCAATAATATCGTTATCGTGAATTATATCGGCCACAATAATTGTGTAGTGAAAATCTGATATTGTGTCAGCCCTGTAGTAGGGTTATGTTATTGTGATCAATTACCATTATGTTGAACTAATGAACTAATATCTGATCTAATTGTCAGAGTATGTAAACATTATATATCAGCGTCTTCTGCTGCTGCTGCTTCTAATACTGCTGCTAATACTATGACTACCAGTTTTAAAGGTTTATTCCACCCAATTACTACTCTCTGTCTCTCTCAGTGTTTATCAATGCAGTTCATCTGTTTGATATTCATATAAAGCATTTCTTCTTTCAGCCTATTCAGGAAATTCACATCTAATTTACCACTTTTGACAGTAGGACAGTTTAGCTTTCAGCTTTTCTAGCAATGTATTTCAGCTCTTTAGGTAATGCACTTCAGCTTCCAACTTATTTCCCAGTTGTACATTTCATTGTCTAGGTTTTTTCAGCAGTGCAGTGCATTTGAGCTTCATCGTAAGTCATTTCACATTTCTGCATTTTCAGCAATGCTTTTGTGATTAATTTCAGCATTCACACGCATTGACAGCAGGGATTGTGATTCATTTCTATGGATGTTTTTATTGGACTTTATTAGTTGTAACCTACAGAAGACATTCCACAAATGTGAACTATGATCTGCAAATATTTCATCTCCACAAACATGTGTTTCTGTATTTGTGTTGTGTAAAGTCACATCCACAAAAATACAGGGCGATTTGCAAATACGCATAACTTACTCTGTAAATAGGTATTTTAAGGTTTACATGTAAACTGATATCTACACATTTGTGCATCTATTTCGCATTTGCAGATCACTTCCTGTGCATTTGTGGGCCATGTGACATTTGCAACTTCCCCTCAGTTTGTTTACAGAATTGAAATACGTATTTACAGAGTAAGTTATTTGCAAATCACCCTGTATTTTTGTGAATGTGACTTTACACAACACAAATACACAAACACATGTTTGTGGGTAGTGAAACATCTGCAGATCATGGTTCACATTTGTGGAATGTCTTCTGTGGATTACAACTAATAAAGTCCAATAAAAACTTCCATTAATGTCCATTGTCTTGAACTAATGAAGTAGTTAATGAATGTGACCTCTGTGCTCCTCTGGATCACATCCTCCAGATCCTACAGAGACACAAACACAACAGACATCAGATAAACACAAAGGATCTGAGAAAGACTGTAGTGATCAACTGTAGTGAGATGACAGCAGTGAATTACAGCTTTTATCATTAGTTACACATGTATATTAGTGACATTAATACACATTTCAAACATCTACAGCTGCTGTAATGAGGAACAAATACTCTTTAAAACAATACTAACACTACATAATGAGGTTGTTCAGCTGGTTAGTTTAGGTAGTATTCACCTCTTCAAACTCCCGGGCTGATATATGACAGTGACAGTCAACGAAGCCAAACGCCATCAAACTAAACTTCAAATAGTAATAGCTGGAGGTGAAGACTAGACTGAAACACTGCTGTACTGTCTGACCAGTTCTGTCTTAGTGAACATCAACAGCCAGGTGGAACTCTCAGAGGACGCTGTGAGGGTTGGTCCGGAGGAAATATTTAGCAGGCGGACCAGGAAGTTCTTCTTCTTCCTCTTTTGTGATTTGCAGCAGACTAGAGGCCAGTTGGGCTCCTGCAGCACACACACTGTGCACACACAGTACTACACACACACACACACTGTGCACACACAGTACTACACACACACACACACTGTGCACACACAGTACTACACACACACACACACTGTGCACACACAGTACACATACACACTGTACACATACAGTACACACACACTGTGCACATACTGTACACACACTGTACACACACACACACACACACACTGTACACATACAGTACTGTAGAGGGGGAAGGACATGAGAATGCAAATCTATTGACCAAACAATCATTAAAACGACACTTAACTGACATACTAATACCGTTCAGTAAAGCAGAGGTTCAAACTATCATTAAGGACGACATGCACAAAACCTGGCAGGAATACTGAGACTTAAAGGAACTGTTTGGAACTTTTTACACGTATAAATCTACCGGGACGCTGTTCAGACCGCTCCTCTGCTCCTCTGCTCCTCTGCTCCTCTGCTCCTCTGCTCCTCTGCCTGCCTTCACTCACACACCGCGCTCCTTCTCTCTCTCTCTCTCCACCTCTCACGTGCATGCTGCTCACTCCACACTGCAGAAGAGTTAGTTTAGCTCTGAGAATATCTAGTGAATGTTCAGTGGACGTTTGTGCAGAAATAACTGCTGCAGCTCCTCCAGACCAACAGAGGTTTCCCGTGTCTTGTGAAGTGACGGGGCTCCGCAGAGAGAAACGTTATCGTCTCCGACCAAAACTCCGGCGTCTCCCCCGTTAAACAGTCCCTTTAAAATAGGTAAACATGACACAGGTAGATGTAATAACTGTGGACGAGAGGAAACGGTGGAGCATGTCATGCTGCATTGTGAGAGATATGAGGAAGAAAGAGATTAACGTACACTTTGATTTAATAGATATTCTACAAAGGAACTCACTAAATGAGTGTTATAGAAGATTATTTCAGTATCTTAGACAAATTAATATGATTAGAAAAATATGAGGTTGTTTGTTTTCTTTTTTCTTTTTCTTTTTATTTGTATTTGTATTTTGTTTCTATATTTTATATTTTTATATTTTTATATCTTTATTTTTATTTTTATTTTTATTTTATTTGTATTTTTTATATATTTTTGGGGATATAGTAATTATTAGGCAGAATGATCCACTCCTCCAGACCAGTAGGTGGCGGTAATGCACCTATAAGCTGGTTTACCGCCCGCCAATAAACCTCAAGAAGAAGAAGAAGAGGAAGAGGAAGAGGAGGGAGGAAGTTTCGTTTTGCGTCACGGAGCTGTGAAGCAGTTGGCGGCAGAGATGGAGCCTTCAGAGAGAGAAGCTCTACCCGCGGATGAAGATAACCAGGACTATAAAGTACAAGTAACGTCGAAGAAGCGAGTAATCCAGCAGATGAATCAATACAAAGAGATTTTAAGGAGAGTTCTGGACGAACAACCAGATGTTCCAGAAGACACGAAGACGGTTCTACTGCAGGAGCTGCAGGCGGTGAGTCTGTGTTTACATCCAGATGTTACTGAGTTATACCCTCTCTCTCTCTGTTTACATCCAGATGTTACTGAGTTATACTCTCTCTGTTTACATCCAGATGTTACTGAGTTATACCCTCTCTGTTTACATCCAGATGTTACTGAGTTATACCCTCTCTGTTTACATCCAGATGTTACTGAGTTATACCCTCTCTCTCTCTGTTTACATCCAGATGTTACTGAGTTATACTCTCTCTGTTTACATCCAGATGTTACTGAGTTATACCCTCTCTGTTTACATCCAGATGTTACTGAGTTATACTCTCTCTGTTTACATCCAGATGTTACTGAGTTATAGTCTCTCTCTCTCTGTTTACATCCAGATGTTACTGAGTTATACTCTCTCTGTTTACATCCAGATGTTACTGAGTTATAGTCTCTCTGTTTACATTCAGATGTTACTGAGTTATACCCTCTCTCTCTCTGTTTACATCCAGATGTTACTGAGTTATACCCTCTCTCTCTCTGTTTACATCCAGATGTTACTGAGTTATACCCTCTCTCTCTCTGGTTACATCCAGATGTTACTGAGTTATACCCTCTCTCTCTCTGTTTACATCCAGATGTTACTGAGTTATACCCTCTCTCTCTCTGTTTACATCCAGATGTTACTGAGTTATACCCTCTCTCTCTCTGTTTACATCCAGATGTTACTGAGTTATACCCTCTCTCTCTCTGTTTACATCCAGATGTTACTGAGTTATACCCTCTCTCTCTCTGTTTACATCCAGATGTTACTGAGTTATACCCTCTCTCTCTCTGTTTACATCCAGATGTTACTGAGTTATACCCTCTCTCTCTCTGTTTACATCCAGATGTTACTGAGTTATACTCTCTCTGTTTACATCCAGATGTTACTGAGTTATACTCTCTCTGTTTACATCCAGATGTTACTGAGTTATACCCTCTCTCTCTGTTTACATCCAGATGTTACTGAGTTATAGTCTCTCTGTTTACATCCAGATGTTACTGAGTTATACCCTCTCTCTCTCTGTTTACATCCAGATGTTACTGAGTTATACCCTCTCTCTCTCTGTTTACATCCAGATGTTACTGAGTTATACCCTCTCTCTCTCTGTTTACATCCAGATGTTACTGAGTTATACTCTCTCTCTGTTTACATCCAGATGTTACTGAGTTATACTCTCTCTCTCTGTTTACATCCAGATGTTACTGAGTTATACCCTCTCTCTGTTTACATCCAGATGTTACTGAGTTATACCCTCTCTCTGTTTACATCCAGATGTTACTGAGTTATACCCTCTCTCTCTGTTTACATCCAGATGTTACTGAGTTATACCCTCTCTCTGTTTACATCCAGATGTTACTGAGTTATACCCTCTCTCTCTGTTTACATCCAGATGTTACTGAGTTATACCCTCTCTCTGTTTACATCCAGATGTTACTGAGTTATACCCTCTCTCTCTGTTTACATCCAGATGCTACTGAGTTATAGTCTCTGTTTACATCCAGATGTTACTGAGTTATACTCTCTCTCTCTGTTTACATCCAGATGTTACTGAGTTATAGTCTCTCTGTTTACATCCAGATGTTACTGAGTTATACCCTCTCTCTCTCTGTTTACATCCAGATGTTACTGAGTTATACCCTCTCTCTCTCTGTTTACATCCAGATGTTACTGAGTTATACCCTCTCTCTCTCTGTTTACATCCAGATGTTACTGAGTTATACTCTCTCTCTCTGTTTACATCCAGATGTTACTGAGTTATACCCTCTCTCTGTTTACATCCAGATGTTACTGAGTTATACTCTCTCTCTCTGTTTACATCCAGATGTTACTGAGTTATACCCTCTCTCTGTTTACATCCAGATGTTACTGAGTTATACCCTCTCTCTGTTTACATCCAGATGTTACTGAGTTATACCCTCTCTCTCTCTGTTTACATCCAGATGTTACTGAGTTATACCCTCTCTCTGTTTACATCCAGATGTTACTGAGTTATACCCTCTCTCTCTCTGTTTACATCCAGATGTTACTGAGTTATACCCTCTCTCTGTTTACATCCAGATGTTACTGAGTTATACCCTCTCTCTCTCTGTTTACATCCAGATGTTACTGAGTTATACCCTCTCTCTGTTTACATCCAGATGTTACTGAGTTATACCCTCTCTCTCTCTGTTTACATCCAGATGCTACTGAGTTATAGTCTCTGTTTACATCCAGATGTTACTGAGTTATACCCTCTCTCTGTTTACATCCAGATGTTACTGAGTTATAGTCTCTGTTTACATCCAGATGTTACTGAGTTATGTATCAACAGACCGCTGAGCGTTGTTTTATAAAGTTAGATAGATAATAAAGTGTGCAGAGTTCGAAAAATCTTTATTTTAAAGGTCCCATATCAGCTCATTTCCAGGTTCATACTTGTATTTTGTGTTTCTACTAGAACATGTTTACATGCTGTAATGTTTAAAAAACAACTTTATTTTCCTCATCCTGTCTGTCTGAATATACCTGTATTCACCCTCCGTCTGAAACGCTCCGTTTTAGCACATTTTGACGGAATTGCAACAGAATTGCGTTGCTAGGCAACAGCTCTGGTCCATGTGTTCACATCCACGGCAACCAGGAATAAACTGGGACACATTGAGAATGTTTACGTTTAAAATTGTGTCAAGGGTTTAAATATTGTATATTTGTGACATCACAAATGGACAGAAATCCTGACGGCTTGTTTTAAATGCAGAGTTTCTGAATATGGGCTGTGTGTATTTGCCTGTGGATTCAGTGTTTTGATACTTTCACAGTATTTATATAGGAATTAAGCTGCTTTATAATAATGAAAACATGAAAATGTCACTTTTTTATAATATGGGACCTTTAATGTTTGCTCTGCTGTCAACATTCATACACATAATCTGTATGTTTTACAGGATATTTGGTTTTACCTTTTACGCAAAACTGCCAAATATTCCCTAATTACAGACTCTCAATTTTGAGAAATTGTGACATTTGATGACGTCACTTTGAGCTTTAAGAAATTGGGATTCCTCACTATTTTATAGACCAAATTATGAATCATCAGATTAATTAATAATATAAAAATAATGCTTAGTTGCAGCTCTAGAAACGTGCATTAACTAAGACACAGTTTAGGAAGTATTGCAGCTGTATTATGGACTCTTGTGTTTGATGTGAACTGCTGATGTCTGTGCTGTTTGTGTCTGTGCAGAACTTTGAGGCGGCTGTTCAGGACAACGTGTTGGTGAACGGACTGCCGTGGGAGGAGGCAGCGGATGTTGAAGGTGATCCACTATACCGCTGCAAAACTCTATCAAATAAGAGCTTCAGGTTTCCATCACATCCCTGTTCATGTTGATTAAAGTAGAGCTCTATTTAATGAACTGTTTCCGTTCCCTCCATCACGAACACACTCAGCGGAGGACGAGGCTCTGGATCTGGAGAGCCTGCTAGATGACACCATCGTTGAGACCACCAGGAGGCGCTGTGCGTACCCGAGACAGATCCTGCCTCACGTGGTCCACTCCCTCAAAGCTGAACGTAAACTCTTGGTGGGTGTCACAGTGGCTTTGTCTTTAGTCAGAGCTGGTAAATGTGCAGCGGAGAGTGGATGGATGATCCACACATGATGGTGTTCAGTTTCCTGGAATAAACACAGCTGAGTGGGAGGAAGACTGCACTAACATGATTTTTAGTTATAAAACCTATTACAGGTTTAACTTCATTATCCATGAGAGGATATCCATGTGGTGGAAGGTGTGAACACACAAAGAGGAAACACCAGTTGAAACAGACAAAGCGGTAACTGAGCAGCATCCAGAGCTTTCCTGACGTCTGCTGTGTTTGTTTTTCAGGGTCTGTATGAGAACGCAGTCAAACCTCAAGAGGTGGTCAAAGATCCTGGTCAAGGTAGTTACCTCTCATCATTTATATACATACACATTATTAAAGGTTCTGTTTGTAACTCCTTCCACGTATAAATCATTGCTGGTCGGTGTCTCATGGTCTCTCGTGTGTCTTCGCTGTTCAGACTCAGACTCCAACACAAACTCCAGTGAAGCACCAAAACCTCTTGGTTGTATCTAATGAAGCTGTTAAACAGTGTTGGCAGCGGTCGGAGGACGCGGGGGAGACCGGAGCTTTGGTCTCCAGGACCGGAGTCTCTGCTCCTCTGCTCCTCTGCTCCTCTGCCTGCCTTCACTCACACACCACGCTCCTTCTCTCTCTCTCTCTCCACCTCTCACGTGCATGCTGCTCACTCCACACTGCAGAAGAGTTAATTTAGCTCTGAGAATATCTAGTGAATGTTCAGTGGACGTTTGTGCAGAAATAACTGCTGCAGCTCCTCCAGACCAACAGAGGTTTCCCGTGTCTTGTGAAGTGACGGGGCTCCGCAGAGAGAAACGTTATCGTCTCCCACCAAAACTCCGGCGTCTCCCCCGTTCCCTCCGGCCGCGGTCGGGAGGCTGAGGCGGGAAAAGCCAACACTAGGATCAGCAGTGATTCATGGAGAGACCTTGGTCTGGTCAGCTAACATTACTGCCAAGCAGCTGAAATATAGAGTGATATTGTGCTTTTAGCTGACGTGTGTCTCCTCACTGTGTTGAGCGATGCTCCTTCATGTCTATGTAGAGCGAGCACAAGCGCCAGCAACAGGACGCTGACTTTAGTTGACTTAACGGACACAGGTGTCGCTGTTAACAACACATTTAGGATTCTTACCAACACTCCCTTTAACTAAACCGTGTAATAATATTCCTGAACCTCTGTCCAGCTGATATTTGGGGGAAATCCATCAGCTGTGGGTTGGATTGTGTGAAGTGTTTTAGTTCAGCGTAACGGTTCTACTGTTGTTGTGTGTTTCTCCAGAGAGCATCATGAAGGACTTATCAGCAGCAGCTCCTGGGATGGTGAAACAGGCCATCCAGGTCATAAAGGTACCTGACACTCCTGAACACACCTGAACACTCCTGAACACACCTGAACACACCTGAACACACCTGAACACTCCTGAGCACACCTGAACACACCTGAACACACCTGAACACACCTGAGCCAGCGTTCCAGATGGATCCATATACAGATGATTTACTGACTGGTGTATTTCTGTTTATCTGCAGTCGATCAACACGCTGCAGAAACAAGCCGAGAGCCTCCGTGAGGTCGTCAACATGAAGCCGAGTCACGCCACTCTGGAGATCCACAGAGAAGTGTTCGGTTCTAACGGCCAATCGGACGCCCCGCTGCCTCCTCTGACCAGGCAGCCAATCAAGAGAGCCGTAGAGGAAGCCGCCGCCGCCGGCTGCTATGTGCCTCTCAGTAAGAGACGTGTGGGAGATGGCGAGCCGGAGTGACGCTTCCTGCTCCCGTCACCACACGGCGGGGGAGACGGTGCGATGTTACGGACTAATACGTTTGGTTTTGGAACTCTTTTAATAATATAAAGCCGTGGTTCAACATGACTCATGAGGTTTATTCATTTAAAACATCATGAAGAGTCCTCTGTCCGTGCAGAATGTGTGTTTCTGATGATTTATTTATCCTAAAAACAAGCAAACGAAGCACAAAGAAAACATGGATGTCGCTTCCTCTCTTGTTCTGGTGAAAACCCACCCAGGTGCATGCTGGTCCTACCTGCCTATATAACCACGAATACCCACAAACTCCATAAAATATCCCAAAACCATTACTGTGTTTGTCTCTCAGTATGTTCCGACCTGTCTCTACTCAGTCTATCGGTTCCTCCTGAAGACTGAAGACGTCACTCAGACAGGACATAGTGTCAGTCATTGGGGTCTATTTTCAGCGATGGATTAATCAATCAACATGTATTATTTGTATATTCCTTTACAACAACCAAAAGGTACCCAAAGTGCTTTACATTAACATCAAGAGATAACAGGAATAAAAACATAACATCATAAAATCATAAAAAGCATAAGGAAGATGTCACAGTTCTACTACAGTAGATATTAAAAAACAATCTAAATAAAACAGTCTGGAGCTTAGATTTAAAGAGTACCAGGTCAGTGATAGTGTGTATATATATATATATATATATATATATGTATATCTGTATATCTGTGGAAACTGGTTCCAGAGTTTAGGAGCAGCGATCACCCCACAGCTTCTACCTCGACCTCGGGACTTCTAAAAAAGCTGCCGTGATGTGGTATTAGTGAGGTTGTATCAGAGCCGTTTTAAGAGTACGAGTACATGAGCACAGTATCGGTCCCGATACCCGATACTGGTATCGGTATCGGTGCATCCCTACCGACAACATAGACTCATGCCTAACAGCCTACGCCTAGAGGCTCCACAGACTCAGAGAGCCGACGTCCTGCATGAGGTGAGTTCTGTTCTTCTACTTCCACCTCTGAGAGGACAGATATAGACCTGGAGACAGAGAGGACACTTTCTCTGTTCCTCAACCTCGATGGAAGACGTCTCGTTAAGGAAAGGAAGGAAGGAAGGAAGGAGAGTTCATGAGGACTGACGCTGAGATTATACAACGGTGGATGTTGTTGACATTGATATCAGACCGTAGAAATAAAATCCACTTGACTTTCTTTCCCTCTCCTCCTCTCCTCTCCTTCTCTCTCCTCCTCTCCTCCTCTCTCCCCTCCTCTCTCCTCTCCTCTCCTTTCCTCTCCTCTCCTCTCCTCTCCTCTCCTCTCCTCTCCTCTCCTCTCCTCTCCTCTCCTCTCCTCTCCTCTCCTCTCCTCTCTCCTCTCCTCCTCTCTCCTCCTCCTCTTTTCTTCTCCTCTCCTTTCCTCTCCTCTCCTCTCCTCTCCTCTCTCCTCTCCTCCTCTCTCCTCTCCTCTCCTCTCCTTTCCTCTCCTCTCCTCTCCTCTCCTCTCCTCTCCTCTCCTCCTCCTCTTCTCCTCTCCTCTCGTCTCCTCCTCTCCTCTCCTCCTCTGCTCTCCTCTCCTCCTCTCTCCTCCTCTCCTCCTCCTCCTCCTCCTCTCTCCTCTCCTCTCCTCTCCTCTCCTCCTCTCTCCTCCTCTCCTCCTCCTCCTCCTCTCTCATCTCCTCTCCTCCTCTCTCCTCCTCTCCTCTCTCCCCTCCTCTCTCCTCCTCTCTCCTCTCCTCTCCTCCTCTCTCCTCCTCTCTCCTCTCCTCCTCTCTCCTCTCCTCTCCTTTCCTCTCCTCTCCTCTCCTCTTCTCCTCCTCCTCCTCTTCTCCTCTCCTCTCGTCTCCTCTCCTCTCCTCTCTCCTCTTCTCTCCTCCTCTCCTCCTCTCCTCTCTCCTCTCCTCTCCTCTCCTCTCCTCTCCTCTTCTCTCTCCTCTCTCCTCTCCTCTCCTCCTCTCCTCCTCTCTCCTCTCCTCTCCTCTCCTCTTCTCTCTCCTCTCTCCTCTCCTCTCCTCCTCTCCTCATCTCCTCCTGTCCTTCAGGCCTGTGAGCTGTTGGAGCAGAGGAACAGGAAGCTGAGGAGAGAGGTATTTACGATAGACGTCCATCGTGGATATCATCTGTCCCTGCTGTCCCTTGACTCCTGCCTAACAGCCTACGTCTAGAGGTACCATGACCTGGATGACTGAGAACCTTCACATGATGCATTCAGTTTGACCTTCCTTTAATTCGTTTGATTGTGTATTTAATGAATACAGATGTGGTGCTCTCGTAGAGTATATCCAGGACGGTGTTATAATGTGGCATGAATGGATGATGATGAAGTCATGTGACTTACGTGAACTGCCCCCCCCTCTCGCTGCTTCTGCTTCTAAAACGGCAGCGAAATTGAAAAGTGAAAAGAAAGCTGAAGTGAAAGTGCAGCTCTTCAGTGTTTTAACTTCACCGGACTCCATGCCCAGTCCTCAGATAACACTCTTTACATTCTGACGGAGACGGAGACGGCGTGTTCAGGGTCTCCTCCATGTTCTCCTCATCTTATTTCATCTACATCTGTGATGTCAGACTGTGATTCCTCCGGCCGATGTCCTCAGAGGAATAGAGAGAATAACCTCCTCTGTGAAGAATGGGAGGTAAGAGCACACTGATGCTGTATCGTCTTAACTTTAGAGGGAAATGTTTCTTCTTCTGGTGCAACCTGCTCCTTACGTCAAAGAGAGGTCAAAGGTCAAGGTCGTGCTAGCAAAGACGAGAGCTCGAACCTTCGTCTTCTGGTCACCAGAGGGCTGAGGAGTTGGTTTAGTGTGGCGACGAGGAGACAGATTATCGTCTGTATCGAGCTTTATGAGTTAAGTTAAGAATAATAATGAATAAAGTTAAGCTTCTAAAATGTGACCTGCTGACTGAATAAATAGATCATTAATATAACATGTCGTGTGTTTGTGTGTGTGTCAGTGTTCAGAGGATGAAGGCAGGAGGATGAAGAGGAGAGAGAAGAACAGAGTTGCAGCTCAGAAGAGTCGGAAGAGACAAACTCAGAGAGCCGACGTCCTGCATGAGGTGAGTTCTGTTCTTCTACTTCCACCTCTGAGAGGACAGATATAGACCTGGAGACAGAGAGGACACTTTCTCTGTTCCTCAACCTCGATGGAAGACGTCTCGTTAAGGAAAGGAAGGAAGGAAGGAAGGAAGGAGAATTCACGAGGACTGACGCTGAGATTATACAACGGTGGATGTTGTTGACATTGATATCAGACCGTAGAAATAAAATCTACTTGACTTTCTTTCCCTCTCGTCCTCGTCCTCCCACTCCTCCTCCTCTCCTCTCCTTTTCTCTCCTCTCCTCTCCTCTCCTCTCCTCTTCTCTTCTCTCCTCTCTCCTCTCTCCTTTCCTCTCCTCCTCTCCTCCTCTCCTCTCCTCTCCTCTCCTCTCCTCTCCTCTCCTCCTCTCCTCTCTTCCTCTCCTCTCTCCTCCTCTCCTCTCCTCTCCTCTCCTTTCCTCTCCTCTCCTCCTCTCCTCTCCTCTCCTCCTCCACTCTCAACTCCTCCTCTCCTCTCCTCCTCTTCTCTCCTCTCCTCTCCTCTCCTCTCCTCTCCTCTCTCCTCTCCTCTCCTCTCCTCTCTCTCCTCTCCTCTCCTCTCTTTCCTTTCCTGTCTCTCCTCTCCTCTCGCTCTCTCTCTCCTCTCTCTCTCCTCTTCTCTCTCTCTCCTCCTCCTCTCTTCTCCTTCTCTCCTCTCCTCCTCTCTCCCCCTCCTCTCTCTTCTCCTTCTCTCCTCTCCTCTCCTCCTCCTCTCTCCTCTCCTCTCCTCTCCTCCCCTCTCCTCTCCTCTTCTCTCTCCTCTCCTCCTCTCCTCCTCTCCTTCTCTCCTCTCCTCTCCTCTCCTTCTCTCCTGTCCTTCAGGCCTGTGAGCTGTTGGAGCAGAGGAACAGGAAGCTGAGGAGAGAGGTATTTACGATAGGTGTCCATCGTGGATATCATCTGTCTCTGCTGGATTACATCACTAGTTTACAGTTTATTTGCACACAACAAATCTTTATTTCGTCTCTGAACTCGACTGACTGATGAATTCAAAGTGGTTTTACATTAAAACTACATTTAAAAGAGGCAACGAGGAAGAAACCGACACAGTAATAAAGTAAATCTGGTCTCCAGGTGGATTCTCTGTCTGAGGAGCAGCGTCTGCTGTCGGAGACGCTCAGGGCCCACGAGCCCTTCTGTCCCATCATGCACTGCAGCTTCGCCTCCTCCACCTCGTCCAGCCTGCAGCCTGTCACCATGGCGACCCGCTCCGCCTGAGGCCAGGAGGAGGAGGAGGATGAATCTCTCTGACCAGCAGCAGCTGTGTGATGCACCAGTGAACCAGTAGAGGACGCTGTTCACCGTGGACAGAGACAGAGACAGAGACAGACAGAGATGTGACTCTGTAACTATGATCACAGTTAGAGCGTCCTCTGCTGGTTAAACCTCACTGATGTAAAGACTGTATTCTCTGTCCAGTTCCTTCTCATTCTGCTGCTTCAGATAGTTTAACTTTTATTATATGACTCTTACAGTGAGAGAAATATTCAAAAACAGCTTTTTAAAGAATGAAAATATTCCAGATGTGTCCATGAAATAAAGTCTGATGTACAGAATGTGGCAGCTATATGAAAAGTGTGGAGTAAAATAAAAGTTTGTGGATTTGGAACACATGCATGACCTCAGAGTTGGTGGCTTATCAGAATACATATATATATATATATATATATATATATATTTGATTTAATCTTTATTTAATCAGGCAGTCTCATTGAGATCTCTTTTCTAAGAGAGATCTGAGAACATTCACAAGAACACAATCAGCAAAACAGAAAGTAAAAACATCAGATAATAAAGCTTTAAAATCTCCAATAAATTAATACATTTATCATCATGTGATAAATAATCAAAGTAAAATAATTAAATGTGATGCAGTTGTAATAGTGTTTGGAGTTGTTTTAATACATTTAAAATGTGTATAAAACGCGTTACTGAAGAAATATTAGAACATACTTTATAATTTTCTGATGAGAGACGAAATTATTATTTGATGAATAAACTGAAAACTGTAAAAACCCTCAAGTTGTGTCAGACGTTTCCTGTGAGTTTGAACACGTTCACGAATGTTTCATGTTGCCCAAATACAGACTTTCTGGGATGTGACATCATTTCACCGAACCTCTAGAGGTCATTTCAATGTCACAGTGGATCCGTGACCTGCGTCTCACCTGCAGCGGCGTCCGGAGAGCTGAGGTCTGCTGACGTTACAGGATGCTCTCTCTGACACCAACACTTCCCTAATGTGACCACAATCACATCACACTTCATCTGCTCCGGGTTTCTCTTTTCGTTTTACCTTCCTCGTCCTCGTCCGTCCTCGTCCTCGTCCTCGTCCTCGCTGAGCTGAGCTGAGCTGAGCTGAGCTGAGCTGAGCTGAATGAAAAGTTCATCTAGATGTAGAAGATGCTGACGTAGAACTGAACCATTTATCTGCTGCAGACGTCTGGAAACTGGACTGACCGTCACTCCTCTGACCATATAACCTGTTATTATATTAATATATATCTCATTATTATATTACCATATATCTCATTATTATATTACCATATATCCCGTTAAGTGAAGTTCAAGTATATATTTCCCAAGTATACTTTATGTAGTAAGTATGCTAATATTAATGTTCTAGTAGTATATTTATACGCGTACTGTTTTAATATTTCTTGGGACTAAATTGGCCCTCTGTTTAGTTTATAAAAGTATACTTTTAAGTTTACTTTAAGTGTAAGAAAACTAAACATTGAGTACTATACAGATAGTTTACTAGTTTTGTACTTGTAAGTGTGCTATTTCAATACTTCTTGGGACTAATTTAGTTTATAAAAGTATACTTTAACTAAGTATTGTACTGATAGTTTACTAGTTTTATACTGGTAGCCCACTTTATAGTTTATCAAAGTACACGTGAAAGTATACTCTCAGTAAACTACTAGTTTAATAGTTTTATACTACAAGTATATGTGTATTGTAGCTATAGTTTATCAAAGTACACGTTAAAGTATATTATATTCAGTAAACGACTAGTTTAATAGTTGTTTTATTATACTTGTATATACTTGTAGCCCACTTTATCAAAGTACACTTCATTGTATACTTATATTTTCTGTTATGTAAAAAGCAAAGTGTGTTAATGAGGCAGCAGGAAGACAGGTTTCATCTCCAGGAACATGAATGACGTCATGTCTTGTTGTGGAGTGAGGTGTGTTTGTTTATGTTCACCTTGGAGAGCAGCAGGTGGGCGGGGCTTGTCAAACCGGATCCACAACGCTGCAGGTGAGACTGTCAAAAGAAAAGTTTAGGAAAGAGTATAAAGTCTGTGTACTTGTACTGTGTCCTCGTTCAACAGACCAGAGACTCTCCATCATCCGTCACTCTGAACTCAGATCAGTTTCTACAGGAGCTGACGTCACGACAACACCGGTCGCCTAGCAACGCAGGAAACACACCTGGAGCAGGAAGTGACCCTTCGGAGCAGTTCACAGGAAGCACACCTGCACAGACACACGCACGCCGTCTACTGTACACACTGTACACACACACTGTACACACACACTGTACACACACACACACTTTAATTTGTTGGTAATTTATTATTATTTATAATAACCATCATTTAGTTAATGGTTATTTTAATAGTTATTTAAACTTTTAGAATAACTTTCATTTTACTGTTATGAAATGATAATTAATAATGTTTACTACTTATTAATAATGCTATAATTAATAAGTTATTTTATCATTAGTTATTGTAATATGAAATAATTACTTATTAAATAAATTATATATTGTATCAAAGCTGATAATTACATTCTGTAAGTATCTATTAATCTAATCTATTATCTATTAATGTTGCACGCATTATGACATTTTATATACTATGTTAATTATTTATTAATAATTACAAAATTATTTATAAACATTTAAGAAATCATTTGTAAAACATCTATAAACATGAAATAGATAGATGGACCAGAAACCTGTTATTAACCATTGACAATTAAGTATTAACTATCTATATAAATAATGTTTATACATATTTTACAAAAAAATCTTAAAGGTTTATAATAATATTTTGATAAACAAATATATATATATATATAAAATATTATAATGTGTACAACAATAAACGGTTAAAATAACATAAATTATAGCATTACTAATAATTAGCAAACATTATTAATTATCATTTCATTGTTTGATAACATTAAAATAACTATTAACTAAGTTTAATTAATTATAAATTCACCATTTATAAAAGATGCTTATTATGAAGTGTGACCGGTTCGTTCCACATGAATAAATATTGAGAGACTTCTGGTGAAGTCCTGAATCAGTTCTTGGTGATTTCTCAGGTAGAAAGTTAAAATGCTTGTTAACAGACAGGAGATGATGTCATCTCCTACAGTGAGTCTCTTCAGGCGGCGTTCAGACAGATCTCTGAGGTGCAGCTGCGTTGATTCAGGCGGTGAGAAGTTGACTTTATGTAAATTTGATTTCCTAACATGAAGTTCTAAATGATCTTTCAGAGCCTTCGAAACATTTCCAGGAATACAAATCTGGTGGAGAAACACTGCAGCACCTATTTATTTATATTCTTATCCTAAAAGTAGTAAAATACCAACTATTAATGAGATCATTTAGGTTGCTAAAACCTACAAATTCACACAAAGAAATGTCATCAAAAGTGCATGTATTTGATTAGCCAACGCGATGTGTTTCCTGTTGATGTTGCACTGTGGAAAAAGTTGAGCTATAACTCACAGCATCAAGGCAGTGGTCTCATTCCCAGGATGTCAGATACCAACACTTTGTCACGGCCGTTGGTGCACGATATCGACGCACAGGGCTGGCTTAAGGCGTAGGCTAGGGATGCACCGATATCACTTCATTCAGACCGAGTACAAGTACTTACATTTGGGTACTCTCCGATACCGAGTACCGATACGAGTACTTCTCTGAGCCTAAAGAGCCTCGTTAACAGCCAGCTGGAGGGTGTGAGCGACACACGGCAGACTGGGGAGTCCCGCATACGAGGCAGTGCGCCGCCACCGGCTCGTATGCGGCTTGGCGCCAGGGGTCTGCGGCGATGTCGGCAACCCACCCGACCCGTCTTGAAACACGGACCAAGGAGTCTAAGCATGCGCGAGTCAGAGGGTGCAAGCAAAACCTCGTGGTGCAATGAAGGACGGCGCGCGCCGGCTGAGGTGGGATCCCGGCCCAGCGGGACCGGGCGCACCACCGGCCCGTCTCGCCCGCACCGTCGGGGAGGTGAAGCGTGAGCACCCGAGAGATGGTGACGAGAGGGTCACGCTACCGTAAAGTGGTATCGGTGCCGTTTTGCGAGTACGAGTACATGAGCACAGTATCGGACCCGATACCCGATACTGGTATCGGTATCAGTGCATCCCAAGTATAGGCAATATAGGCGATTGCCAGGAGACCGTTGGATTCGTTGCCAGGTGAATATTTTGGGAAAACTAAATTAAATTTAGCAGCTGAATTCACCAGGAACAACTACTGCAGACAAAACTCTTTAGAAATGTTTCATTTCATTTGGCATTTTGTTTCTTAAAGTTTTGCATCTTTGCTGTTTCAAATTAGACAGTGAAGTGATTGATAGTCTGATATCTCTGAGTCTTATCAGTACACACACACACACACACAGTCACAGACACAGACACACACACACACACACACACACACACGCACATGCACACACACACACATACACACACACGCAGACACACAAACACAGTCACACACACACACACACACAGACACACACACACACACACACACACACGCACGCACGCACACACACACACACACACACACACACACACACACACACACACACACACACACGCACACACACACACAGAAACACACACCTCCAACCCTTCAAATACTCACACTTCTACTGAACTGTGGAGTCGATTCTCAATAACTTCTCTGGAACAGTAACAGCTGTGCCAATAGATTACCAGGCCTGAGAGCTTGGTGATGAATGTCACAGATATACTTCTCACTAAATGATTACAAATAAATAAGATAAAAACAATAAAGATCATCTCCATGGAAGTTAAAGTAAGAAGTTTATACTGAACTTGTTAACCTCACTGGTGTTGCCTTGCAAGTCTTTATATAAATACTGCTCTTTAATGGATTTGAGCAGTGGTGGAGGAAGTGTTCAGATACTTAAGTCTCTAGTCTGATCCATCCATCCTCTGAATGCTCTAGGTCTCTAGTTTGATCCATCCATCCTCTGAATGCTCTAGGTCTCTAGTTTGATCCATCCATCCTCTGAATGCTCTAGGTCTCTAGTTTGATCCATCCATCCTCTGAATGCTCTAGGTCTCTAGTCTGATCCCTCCATCCTCTGAATGCTCTAGGTCTCTAGTTTGAGCCATCCATCCTCTGAATGCTCTAGGTCTCTAGTCTGATCCATCCATCCTCTGAATGCTCTAGGTCTCTAGTCTGATCCGTCCATCGCCAGTTTTTCCTCACCAGAATTTAGCGTAACTTTGGAGCGATATTTAACCTCCTTCCCGACAAACTACCATGACATGGATGGTACCGATGGATTCATCAGGTGTTATAGTTTTATACGATATTTGTCTCTATCTCTTCACCCTCGTGGGTCTCAGAGGGTTAATGATGTCGACAAAATGTTGGTTTTAGTCCAAATTTAAAAGAGTCCTTGATTTTTAGCAGATTTGGTGACAGACTCCACAGATGAAGACCAGCTGAGAAGAATCAGTCCGTCACCGATGATCTAACTGGTTTAGACATTACGGGTCTGAGAGAGAAAAGTCACATCGGATGTTATTAGACGTTTTCCCAGAAGAGTTTTGACTCATTTCATGTTAAAATGGAGAAATCGAGAAACCTTTAATACCACCGTTTCCCCCTCTGGTTTTCTACTCTTCCTCTTCTTCCTCCTCCTCCTCCTTCTCCCCGTACCATTACCCATGTGAAACCCTCGCCCTCCTCGGACACCGTTACAACTCAGTTCCCTGGAATGGTCATGGGTGCAGTCGGCCCACACATTTATTAGAAATATGTCCCTATCGCTGTAGAAACATCCCGTCTGTTGTCTTCATGTCAGAATCAAAAGGTTCCTAAAGAGGTGATTTGAAGTCCTTTGCCAGGTTTCATACTGGTGTAACACCTGCACCACGTAGGCAGGTGTTTACTGTGCATCTCCTTGTTAAACCTCTTCCAGTAAAATATATAAAACTAATCTACTGCTGTTATTATACAGTCTTGTTAGCACCGGCCACTGATCCCGACTCAGGCTTTATTTCCTGTTGTTGTTGTTGTGAAGCAGCAGCAGCAGTAACAGTAACAGCAGCAGTAACATCAGCAGCAGTAATAGTAGTAACAGTAACAGTAACAGCAGCAGCAGTAGCAGCAGCAGCAACAGCAGTAACAGTAACAGCAGCAGCAGCAACAGTAAGAGCAGCAGTAACAGCAGTAACAGTAACAGCAGCAGCAACAGCAGTAACAGTAATAGCAGCAGCAGCAGTAACAGCAGTAACAGCAGCAGCAGCATCAGCAGCAGTAACAGTAACAGCAGTAGCAGCAGTAACAGCAGCAGTAACAGTAACAGCAGCAGCAGCAACAGTAAGAGAAGCAGTAACAGCAGTAACAGTAACAACAGCAGCAGCAACAGCAGTAACAGTAATAGCAGCAGCAGCGGTAACAGCAGTAACAGCAGCAGCAGCATCAGCAGCAGTAACAGTAACAGCAGTAGCAGCAGTAACAGCAGCAGTAACAGTAACAGCAGTAGCAGTAACAGTAACAGTGGCAGCAGTAACAGTAACAGCAGTAGCAGCAGTAACAGCAGCAGCAACAGTAACAGCAGTAGCAGTAACAGCAGTAACAGCAGTAACAGTAGCAGTAACAGTAACAGTAACAGCAGCAGCAGTAACAGTAACAGCAGTAGCAGTAACAGCAGTAACAGCAGTAACAGTAGCAGTAACAGTAACAGCAGTAGCAGTAACAGCAGTAACAGCAGTAACAGTAGCAGTAACAGTAACAGCAGTAGCAGTAACAGTAACAGCAGCAGCAGTAACAGTAACAGCAGTAGCAGCAGTAACAGCAGCAGTAACAGTAACAGCAGTAGCAGTAACAGCAGTAACAGCAGTAACAGTAGCAGCAGTAACAGCAGTAACAGTAACAGTAACATCAGCAGCAGTAACAGTAACAGCAGTAACAGCAGTAACAGTAGCAGTAACAGTAACAGCAGTAGCAGTAACAGTAACAGCAGCAGCAGTAACAGCAGTAACAGTAGCAGTAACAGTAACAGCAGTAGCAGTAACAGTAACAGCAGCAGCAGTAACAGCAGTAACAGTAGCAGTAACAGTAACAGCAGTAGCAGTAACAGCAGTAACAGCAGTAACAGTAGCAGTAACAGTAACAGCAGTAGCAGTAACAGTAACAGCAGCAGCAGTAACAGTAACAGCAGTAGCAGCAGTAACAGCAGCAGTAACAGTAACAGCAGTAGCAGTAACAGCAGTAACAGCAGTAACAGTAGCAGCAGTAACAGCAGTAACAGTAACAGTAACAGCAGCAGCAGTAACAGTAACAGCAGTAGCAGCAGTAACAGCAGCAGTAACAGTAACAGCAGTAGCAGTAACAGCAGTAACAGCAGTAACAGTAGCAGCAGTAACAGCAGTAACAGTAACAGTAACATCAGCAGCAGTAACAGTAACAGCAGTAGCAGTAACAGCAGTAACAGCAGTAACAGTAGCAGTAACAGTAACAGCAGTAGCAGTAACAGTAACAGCAGCAGCAGTAACAGCAGTAACAGTAGCAGTAACAGTAACAGCAGTAGCAGTAACAGTAACAGCAGCAGCAGTAACAGCAGTAACAGTAGCAGTAACAGTAACAGCAGTAGCAGTAACAGCAGTAACAGCAGTAACAGTAGCAGTAACAGTAACAGCAGTAGCAGTAACAGTAACAGCAGCAGCAGTAACAGTAACAGCAGTAGCAGCAGTAACAGCAGCAGTAACAGTAACAGCAGTAGCAGTAACAGCAGTAACAGCAGTAACAGTAGCAGCAGTAACAGCAGTAACAGTAACAGTAACAGCAGCAGCAGTAACAGTAACAGCAGTAGCAGCAGTAACAGCAGCAGCAGCGGGAGAATTTAAAAGTGTCTTAACAGCAGCAGAGTTTATTACAGCATCACCACCAAAGCAAACAAGAGCTGGCAAGCCGTGTTGTTGCATCATGTTGTGGAATATACAGTATGTGCAACTGAAGAAAATATACCGTTCTGACTGTAAACACATCTGCTTTTCTTACCTGTTGCACAACATCTGTAATAAACAGAGGAGACCAAAGTGTGATAACATCTATCAGAGTAACAGTGAAAACTAAACATGGCCGGTTTTCCCCTTGACAGTCCTTTTAGGAGGTCGCTTTACTTCCTCCTCCTCTTCTGGGGTTTTATAACTCCTATTTTGTAATTCCTTGTTTTCACTGATCTTGTTTATAATCTGTTCGTGATCAAATAGTTTGTCCTTCCTTCTATTTCTCCCTCTCTATGATTTTATTGCCTGTTTTACTTCCTTGTGTCTTTAAAAGGAACTTTGATTTAAATAAATGAAGTGATGAATAATGGTGTCAACATGTTGTTAAACTCATATGTTTATGTAATTATTAAGTGAAAACAGATCTAATGTATAATTTATTCATGCTCTGTTTTGTTCAGTGTAACTTCCTTAAACTTTGTTCCTTGTTCTCTGTTAATATGTCAGAACATGAGAGAGTAAACAGCTGTGATGTGTCACCCAGTGGAGCTATAACAACTATTTGCTTTGTTGAGATATAGAGGAGTGATGTTTTAGTGCATGTTCGTGCATGTGAGCGTACCCTACCGGCCATGTTCTCATCCCAGCTCGTCTCATACCGACACTCCGTCAGACCCCTCGGCGGCACTTTCTGCTCGCAGTAAACACGTGATTAAAGCATCAGGAGGCAGATCGGAGCATATGATTAAAAAAAGTTACTTTTATAAAACAGTCTCTATATGGTGACAGTAGTGCATGAGACACGTAACCTGAAAAACATCATGTTCCTCCGGTGTCCTCCGGTGCTCCTAACGGCATCTGCAAGATTTCACAGACCGGAGGAAAACAAGCAGTCAGAGCTGATCTGAGGTCTGCTGTCCAGCTGCCGTCTCTGAGAGCCGGCTGTCAATCACTCTGAACTCCGATCAAACTAGGCAGCGCTGATCAAATATGAATCAATATTCTGTTACGTTAATGCCTATTTCTCTCCTCAGATGTTCTCAGAATCATCTTGTAGTGCACGCTTTAGCTGTAGAATGAAAACGTTTGTGACGCCGCCGCCATTGTGAAATCTGGTGAAGGAACGCCGTCACATGACCGGAGCACAGCCAATAGGAACGCTCTCTCTCTCTGTAATGACCTGTGATTGGTCAAAGTCTCCCGCCACGGGCTAGATGTTGTAAAGCCTGAAAACAGAGCCATGAGGAGGAGCACAAGTCTAGTTTTCTCTCAGAACACTTGAATTACAATATGCTGAAAGGTTATTATGGGATGTTTTTGCCCAATGATGCCAATAATATACTGACTATTGCAGCTTTAATGTTGTGAATTAAAGAAAAAGTTGCAAAGTGAAAGTGACTCTTTACACACGAGACACAAACAGTCCTGGATGGATGAAAGCCCTGTGTTTGTTGGACCTATCCACCTCCCCTCCCTCTCTGTGTGTCTCTTTTTAGCGCCGACAAACGTGACGACTCCAGCAAAAGAAGGCGACCGCTGAGGGTGAGAAGTGTCCAGTGTTCCACACTTTGAGTACAACATCCTGGTACTTTGAGTACAACATCCTGGTACTTTGAGTGCAACATCCTGGTACTTTGAGTACAACATCCTGGTACTTTGAGTACAACATCCTGGTACTTTGAGTACAAAATCCTGGTACTTTGAGTACAAAATCCTGGTACTTTGAGTACAAAATCCTGGTACTTTGAGTGCAACATCCTGGTACTTTGAGTACAAAATCCTGGTACTTTGAGTACAACATCCTGGTACTTTGAGTACAACATCCTGGTACTTTGAGTACAAAATCCTGGTACTTTGAGTGCAACATCCTGGTACTTTGAGTGCAACATCCTGGTACTTTGAGTGCATTTCACCACACATCTCATTGTGAACGCACTTAAAATTGCAAGTGTAAGTACGGTGAGTTGAGACACAGTCAAGGACTTTATTTTACCTCATAAAACCTATAAATCTATGTTTGTGTGCTCGGTGTGTGTTTAGCTGTGACCTTTGACCCCACCACACAGGATGCTGCTGGTCAGAGATTATGACACCGATGTTGCATCAGTCACTTTGCCTCCGCTTGTCATGGAGTTGCATCAGTTTCTCCCACAATGACAAAGCATCTTCCTCTCCGGTTCACCCTCCTCCCCTCCATGTGTGTGTGTGTGTGTGTGTGTGTGTGTGTGTGTACTTTGGCCTCATATTGGCCAACATCCCGTGTGGGACGAACAGCCGCCTCCAGGTCTGGACTTCAGGTCTGGACTCCAGGTCTGGACTCCAGGTCTGGACTCCAGGTGTGGACTCCAGGTCTGGACTCCAGGCCACTTGAAGAGTTCAGGTTTCTCTCTCCAGTGAAACAAGGATAGAAATCTCCTGGTGAATAATAAGCGTGATCAAAGTTAGCGGTGAAAACTGGGATCACTTCCTGGAACCACGTCTGGTTAGAGAACAGCTAACTGTGACCTCAACCTGCGACCTCAGCTGACCCGAGAATAAACTCTCTACTGTACCGTGTGAGAGGGCGGAAACTTCCCACTTCTGCTTGCAGTGAGAACCGACTGTATTTCTCCTCTGAGAGGTTATGATAAACCCTCTATAGTGATAGAGGTCTGTGATAGTAAAGGTTGCTGACCCCTGATCAAAAGAGACATTTTAGGCAGAAAAATAAATTAAAAAAATCTGTCTGGAGCCGCAAAACATGTGATCATTGTGATGAAGGTAACACAGTTTATAGTCTAAGTATATAGTATACCAGTCTAATGCAGTGAGGGACAAAGAGACAATGTACTACGGAGTATTAGGACCACATTGAGGGAAAAACATCTGAGATTTACACAATAAAATCAGAATATTACGAGAAGAAAGTCATAACTTAGAGGTCAATAATGATAATGGACATGACAGTTTTTCCTCGCCAGAATTTAGTTTTAGTAAGTTTGGAGCGTTATTTAACCTCCTTCATGACCAGCTGGTATGACATGGTTGGTACCGATGGATCCATCAGGTTTTTAGTTTCACTCTAGCTTGCATTGGCTTCACTTCTCAGACCCACAGTCAGCCCACTGACATGAACAGCACTAAGGTCTGCCCTGATGCAGGTAACCTAAAAGTGTTCTTTAATATTCACTCCAGCTATGCTTCAGAACGCTCAAAATCATCTTCAATCAGAAAAGTTAAGACAGCAAAGAAATCTCAAAACAACTTAAATCTGCTGAAATGAGGTCTGCATTAAGTGGAGGAAGGATCAGACTGACCCAGGCGAGTAGTTCCTCTCCTCTCTTTAGACCTAAAGAAAAAGGCGTCGTCACAACCTGATTGGCCAAGAAGGAAACACACCAAGCTGCTCTCAGTCGTTCATCAGGAGTCATCAGACCTTCACATCCTGCTCAACAGGCGATCTGAATAAACCTCCAATCAACTCAACAACTGACAGACAAACTTTTACCGAAGGAACATTTTCAACGCAGGACTTTTACAGTGTTATATTTGACTTTGGTAAAAGATCAGAATACTTCCTCATTGTTTACGGTAAGATTTTGAAGAATGAGTTGGAAAAACATTCATTACCATAAATGATGTAACTTAAATTCTAAGAATCCGCTTTTGAAAAGCAACATGACCGGAAACCGCGAGGAGCAGTGCACTGAAGAACACGTTTTTCCTGGAATAAAAGAAACCAGAAATATACTGAGAACTGTGTTTCAGCATTTACATCAGAAACAGCTTCATGTTGGATCCTGTTCGTACCACTAATGTTTCTGCTCGCGGCGTTCCCATTAAAACCATTTAATAGAAGTCTTCAGAAAAGCTGCTGAACCTGAGTTCACCTCTCAAAGCACGCAAGAACCACACAAAATATTATTCTTGAAAAGAAACAATTTTAAATCATCCATTTACAAGACAGAAGAAATAAACATATTTCCTTTCAATAAAAATATTTCTACTTGTTAAATGCAGATGTAACTAATAACAGTAAAGATATTATAATGGAAGAAATCCTCCTTCTAAATAAAGTGTAGTTTGTTTCATATCAGCCTCGTAGTATCTCACAGAACCGCACAACGCCCCGTGGTTAACGTTGTCAAACAATTGGTTAAGTTTAGGCAACAGAACTACTTGGTTAAGGTCAGAAAAAAGATCATAGTTTGTATTAAAATAATAATGTAACAGCGTAAAACAATGTTGCGTAAAACAATGTTGCGTAAAACAATGTTGCGTAAAACAATGTTGCGTAAAACAACGTTGCGTAAAGCAATGTTGCGTAAAACAACATTGTGTAATTATTAAGTTTACTAAGTTTACTTTTGGTTTCACACGGGACACAAACAGCCTCCTGGATGAATAGTCTTGTGTTTTTTTTGACCCATCCATCACTAATACCACCCGCCCTTTGTGAACTTTCTTGCTTCTTATACTCGTTATTATACCACGTAACTTTGAAGAAAGGTCGCTCAATATACTACGTCACTTGCTCTGACCGAATGTAAAGACATTGACATTCAACGTATTCGTGGTTTCCAGTAACATAAACATGTTTCTCTGGCGACTGATCTAAGAGAACAGGTAGAGGAAGTTACCTGAGCGGAGCAGAGCCGAGGGGGGATGTGATTCCTGGAGATGTTAAACGTTATAATTAACATACCAGTTCAAGTGAATCAAACAATACTGAAGCAGGTTGAAACATTTCCCTCCAGCAACGCACCACCGCCCACGTTCTCACAGCGCCGCTCAGCTCGGCTCTTAGTATTCACAGCGTCTCGTGAACATGTCTGCTCTCATCTCGACTGACCTCATTTCACCTTTATTTTATTTTATTTTAATGAAACCAGTCAGTCTATAGATCTATCAGCGTTAGTAAAGAAACTCCTGATAACAGCTGCGCATTATTAAACCGTGGTGACGTAGTTTAGTGTTTGCTTTCATCATCTTTGCGTGGGTTCACTGCTTCAGGACAATTAGCTGACTTTCTTTAGTGGGATCGTCAGAAACTCGTGCGTGAACCTCGCCCATCTAGCATGTAGGTGGGGAGTTAAAGCTCAAATCTGTTTCTTATTTTAGTTAAATTACAAACGGGAAATTTACACAAACCTCATCAGAATTTCCACCATTTCTTTTTTTTTAATTTACGGCTATTTTTTCCGACACATCTCCAGTGGTGGAAGAGGTATCACCTTTACTTTTAAGTAAAAGTAATAATACCACAGTGTAATTGTACTCTGTTACGAGTAAAAGTCCTGAGTTCAACATTTTACTTGAGTAAAAGTCAAAAGTATTAGCATCAAAATGTACTTAAAGTACAAAAACTGAAGTTGCATTAATGCGGTAAAGAAATTAATGGAGTCAAAACAATATTTGCGTTAACGTGTTATTATCACGTTAAGTTTGACAGCCCTAAAAATATATTTACATTTTGAGATAACAGGCTTAAATAATCTATTAGCGCCCTCAGCAGCTGTTGGCTTCTGTTTTACTTTGAGAATTAAACACAAGTTTTGTCACACAATCAGCATCAACTCTGCAATGTCTTATTAAAGGATTTAGGAAAATATACACATATATAAGAAGAAAACCAACACTGATTGTTCTAAATGGATTTTAATGAGCACACATTCCCAGATAAACACGGGGACGCTGCTGTAAGAGGAAATAAAACGTTTAATTTGGTGGTTCGTCCCTTCATGTAGAAAACATAAACACAAGTTCACCTACTAACTTCCTGCTGTGAGCTCAGAGCAGCTGTTTGTGCTGAAGAGAGAGAGAGACAAGACTGGACATGTCAGCTGTTCAGAGACGGAGAGGGAAGAGATGAGCTAATGTTTGTTATCTGTGAAGATAAGATGTGAAATATGCTCAAAGAACAACAAACCCACCGACACCGGGTCACAGGTGTGAAGGGTTACCTTTAACAATTCATGTTTCTCATGTGTGTTTCTTGTGTTCCAGAGTTTAGTTACGTTTTTAACAAATTACACACCTGTACCTGTAATCATTGGTTAAAATGTTATGGAGTATAAAAAATAAGATGTTTGGCTTTTTGAGGACCCGCCTAATGATATTTGTATTCATATCTGTTATTGTTTGTGTAGTTTACATTGTTTACATACATATTATATATATATAGTACCATCAATAGTATAAGTATTATTGTTGTATTAACCTATACTACACCTATATATTATTATTATTATGTCTTATATTATATCTTCTCATCATTTCTCACATCTTCTTGTATTATAATATTATACATCTATACTACTATTATACTATTACATTACACTACTGTTTCATACACTATAATATACACTACTATATTCAGTACTCTTGCACTATTTGCACTACGACTGGCACACCGTCACGTCACGTGTTGTTTAAACTACTGGATGCCTACATTTCCTTCGGGATCAATAGAGTATCTATTTATCTATCTATCTATCTATCTATCTATCTATCTATCCATCTATCCATCTATCTATCTATCTATCTATCTATCTATCTATCCATCTATCTATCCATCTATCTATCTATCTATCTATCTATCTATCTATCTATCTATCCATCTATCTATCCATCTATCTATCTATCATGAACTAAATTTGGTGTAAACTTGATGAAATGTAGCTCCAGGAGTTTTAGTGGTGCAGTGGTGGAATGAAACTATAAATACATTTACTGTAATGAAGTACAATTCTGAGGTACTTGTACTTTACTTGAGTGTTTCCATTTAATGCTACATTATACTTCTACTCCACGACAATTCAGAAGCAATTATTGTTCTTTTATTCCACTATATTTATTTGACACTACGGCTGTCAAAGTTATAATAATAACGCGTTAATGCAAATTTGTTTTGACGCCACTAATTTCTCTAACGCATTAACGTGATTTTTAGGTTGTAGCGGCTCAGTTTTAAAGCTAGAGTGAAGATACTGATATCATAGTAAACTAGAAAACCTGATGAATCCATCGGTACCAACCATGCCATACTAGCTTGTAGGAGGAGGTTAAATAACGCTACGAAGTTACGCTAAAGTTTGGCGAGGAAAAACTGTGACTTTCTGAAACTCTGACCTCCAGATATGTGAATGAAAATGGACAATATTGGACAATATCTGTCATTGTTTTGTGTTGTTAATTGATTTACAATAATAAATATATACATACATTTGCATGAAGCAGCATATTTGTCCACTCCCATGTTGATAAGAGGATTAAATACTTGACAAATCTCCCTTTAAGGTACATTCATGCGATTAATTGCGATTAAATATTTTAATCAATTAGCCCTAGAATATATATTTTTATATGAAGAATATGTGATGTAGCTTTAATATAATGAGATCAGAGCCTCTAGTTTAACAGCATTATTAAGTACTAAACATTGTTATTGTATAGAAACAGAACAGTATTTTGTGCATTGACGACTATTGTCCATACGAATCATATTAGATTATTTCCCAAAGAAAACGTCACCATGAGCGGTTACATTTTGCAGAACATATTTTTAATTAACAAAGTATCAAAAACAAAAGTTGACAGATCACAAAGATGGAAGTACACGTTGGTAGTAGCAGTGCAGTTGTACCTGACAGCCTACGGTTTATTCATTCAGGCTAAGATGCTCCAACAGTCGAGCAGCTACAGAAACAAAGACAGCCTCCAGTAGAAGTAGGCACAATAGAATACATCCAACTCAGTGCTTATTATTATTAGCTATCTAGCCACGACTAGCAACGGGACAATGAACAACATTACATACACGCTGTGAACGCCTGCGTCCCTTTAACCCTGCCACTCTCAAGTTCTTTGCTCATATAACACACACGATAAACAATATAAACCTTCTTCTACCATGCAAACATAAAATATAAAACTTCAGTCCTCACCGTGACAGTAATGTGCTGCTCTTACATAAATCATATCACTCTTCTGTTATGAGCTCACAATGGTGACAAACCTTTAAGATAGACACTAATGATGCTAACATGATGTTCAGTCTGCTCACTGACAATTATTCAAATACTGAGAGTTTCTCTACTGACGTGCAATGACTGAGGGAGAAGAGGGTTTCAGATGTTTGTCTATTGATGGACACTTTAGATTGATGCCATGTTTAGTAATTGACAAGAAACATAGCTTCTTAACTCTCGTTCATTACACCGCCTTGTGCAATAAACCACATTTCTCTTGAGGGATGATTCCACTCTAAAGCAAGCAGAGAGGAGGGGAAGAAATATTTGGCAGTGAGTTGAAGCCTGGATAAAGTTCATCACACACACACAGTTCTAACATCACATCATCTTGCATAACTCCAGAGTCAGGCGTGTGTTAAAAGGACCAGCTGGAAGCCGATGCAACACTTCCGATACCTAGCTAACGATATCTTGTGAACACAACTTCCAAACCAAATCTCATTAACAAAAATACACTTTTAGAAAATAATCCTTTGTTTTGCACTGTCCAAGACCAAAAAGGAGGCATCCGGTGTTTTACATACAGTAGCACAAAGTTAATACAATATACGAGATTTTAGGTAGAAAACAACATAACACTCGTGGAGCTTCATCGTCATGGAAGATGTAAAAAGCAACACTAGTTCTGTTCATCTTAAGAGGGAACGCAGTGATAAATAAAGTGTACTTGTGAAATTATATACAGTATTGTGTTTTTTTGGGACAATTTTGCTTGCCAGCGAATTTCAAATTGCTACGGAAAGTAAAGTATCATCTGCATATGGGATGATATTGTAATTTTTTACTATGCTTTTTCTTTAAGTTCAGAATTTTAAACCCTGTCTGCAAAGTACATTTCCCTTTTGTAACTGCTACTGCTGCCCTGACAGCAAACAACTTGACTTTTTTTTGGAGAGGTTAGCTCTTAAAACAACAACTTCTGCATCCAGCATAGGTCCTGAGTGGTTAGTAGTAGTAGCAGCGTATTTAGCAGACAGACAGGGTTGATACGGCAATTACAAGTCATACAGTAGTTACTTAATAAATATATTTCATACGCTAAGCACAAACAACAACGTCTCTTTTTAAAGTCGGCGACTTGCAGCTCAAACAGATGTCTGTACACACTCACACGGTCGACCTGCGTCTACTTTATGTGCCTTGATCACCTTGAAAATCACGCTTTGGTACAAAAATCAGACACTAAATGAAACTTTCATCCTTTCAAAATACCAGTAAATAAAAAAAAACAATGTTTTTGTTTTGTTTTTTTAGTGCTTTGGCATCCGTCTTGGCCCTGACTGTTTGTAATGTTAAAAAACTAAAACATAATGCTGAAGGTTGCTGTCCCTTGTGTGTCACGTCCTGTCCAATCAGCAGCTCCGGCTTCAGGGAGCGGGAGGTCTCTCTAGCAGCTTTGTGGATGAGACCGAGGGGTCATCCGAATGGCATTTTATCATCACTGTCATTCTCAGGTCGTGAGTCTGTTCGGCGGCTCCACCAGCTTCTCCAACAGTTCGTGCTGCGTCGACGGCAGCTTTGTAAAGTCTTAGAAAAGCGGCTAAAACACTCATATGTGACAGTGGATGTGATCGAGGGTCAGCAGTCCTCCTTCTAGAGGGGCGACTGTGGAGAGGGATGTGGTGGAGGAGGTGATGGAGGAGGTGAGGTTGTGGAGTTGTAAGTTGCTCTCCTTGATGTGTTGGATGAAGAGGTTCCTCTCGTCCTCGGGCGTTTGGCCGTTCTGGGCTCGGACGATGCAGGTCGGCCGGTGCAGGTTGAGCATGTAGACCAGCTGCTGCTTCTGCTGCTTCAGCTCCTCGATCTGAGCCTTCAGGTCGGCGTTGACCGTCTCCAGTTTCTCAGACTCCTGCAGAACAGAGACGGGAAGAAGAGGAAATGTTAATGCTGAACCTTTATCTTGGATGTTAAAGCTTTTGTTAGAAAAACTTCTTTGTGCTATAGGCAGTCTAAAAAATGTTGGAATTAAGGACTTTGAATGTTTTTTTAAATCACATATTGTACATTTAACATATTTTATCCTTGAGCCAGACATTGATTATCCTCAGTTACTTTTGTGGTGTGAAAATATAAAATAAAAACTGAGTTTCTATAAAAAAAGCCTGACCTTCCAGCTTGGTTATCTTTTCTAAAACTGATAGAAGTTGTAAACTGACCTGCTGCAGAGTCTCAGTCTTCTCCTTCTTCTTGTTGCGGCACTTTGCAGCAGCAACTTTGTTCCTCTCTCTCCGTCTCTTCCTCCTCTCGTGCTCCTGAGGTGTGAACTGGGAACCATAAAGAAATAGAAACTGTTAATATTTTCATCCCTAAAATAAACCCTACATTTATAAAACAGAGTCACATTTGACTACAGGCTGTGGTTCCTGCTCTGCCTCACCTCTCTCCTGACCCCGGAGCCACCGGTCCGGTGCTCCGAGGCTCGGTCCGAGCAGGAGCTGGCTCCGTCGGAGCTCATGTCGGCGCTGAGCCCGTTGGACAGGCGCTTGGTCTGGATGGCCAGCCGCAGCTCCTCTTTCACGATGGGCGTGAAGTTGGTGAAGTCGTCCAGGGTGAGCGTGCCCGGCGGCGAAAGGCAGGGCACCAGGGCGGAGCAGCTGATGTCAGCCAGCGAGGGACCCGGGTGCTGCAGCATCATTCTGGAAACACAAAGAGACGACTCGTTATTATCACGTCACTCAGAAACACCAAGAGGAAATATACAATTTATTAAGATATTGTGCAAAAAATAAAAAAATTCAGAGATACAAAAAACACCGTTAAACATGTTAAAGTCACTAAACACTTATTATTATTAAGAAACAAAGATCAGTTAAACTATGGAGATATTAGAGTGATGTTTATTTTGCTGAGTAATAATGATAAAGAGCTCAAATATTGCACAACAGTTATAATAAACAAAGAAAGGAGGTTGAATGTTATCAGAGTTAACGTAGAGGAGGAATCATTTATGGCCTCAGAGGCTTTGAAGGAGAATCAGCTGAACTTGAACAAATATTTTCCTTTTGAACAATTAAAGCGAATCATTAATAGGAGTGAATGTTTGTTATCTAAACAGACCAGTGACTCATGGAGAATTATGACTGACAGCTTGATAAGATGATTATGATATCAGCTCCGAGAGACCAAAACAAACACATTCATATCCTGTAATACAGGATATAAATAAATAAATGTGTATTAAAACAAGTTATTCTCTCTTTAATATCTCCATAATAAAGCACTCTACTGGTATTAATCTACTTCATGGTAAGTTAAGTTAATATTTTTGATTTATCAATTAATGTAACATTGTAACTGATTTACAATCAATTAAATAAATCAATAAAATACATATTTCTCAAGTTTTGTTATATATGTGTGTCATTTAAACATTTGTCTGAGAATAAAAACAGTTGTTTTAATTTAACTAAACCTCTAAATCAATTAAACTTTATTGTTATAGCTCCTTTCATACAGGTTAGTGCAGTTAAAGTGCTTAAAGACAAAACTATTTAACAATTTAATCTGATAATTTGAGACAATAATGCTAAAAATATAATAAAATACAATTAAAAACTATAATAACAGTAATAATAGTAAAACAGTGCGAAGTAAAAACTAGATTAATAAAATAAAATAAAATAAAAGTTAAATACAATAAAACAAGTGAATAAAATAATAAGGTTTAAATCTGTCATTAACTCCAAAGTTAAGAAAACAGTTAAATAAATTTCACTTTAACTCACAAAACCTTTAAATCACAAACATCCGAAATAGATTTCACCATTTTATATTAAGCATTATAATATATAAACATGGTCGGAGCAGATCTAAATCACATCAGAATCTCTTAAACAGAGTTACACATATTAAATTAACAGCTTTATAATAATAAAGAAGTTCTCGCTGACTTTAGAGCCGCAGAGAGTTTCTCTTTTATGTTTTCATTCAATCTGAAGAGTTTATAAGTTCCAGTGAAGCCTCCGGAGAGTCTCTCTCGTACCTGATCAAGCTGTGAGGGACGTTCAGCGGAGAAATGAACCTCTAATAGCCGCTCTGGTCTGATCTGGTTCCTGCTGCTGGTGGAGCTGCTGGTGCTGTTCTGGTGCGTAAAGTTGCGCTTGTGTGGGTTCCGTTGCATCACCTCTTTTATATACAGACTGAAGGGGCGGGGCCTGATGACGCAACCTGGAATGCTACTAGGGGGGAGGAGGAGGGGAGAGAGGAGGGAGGGAGGGGAGGGAGTGCACAGGGGTGACGTCATCCTATTTATAGAGACTTATCCAGTGATGATGCAATCCAGCTACACAGAGCTGCTGCTCAGCTGCTATTCCTCTATCAGCCATAACAGGACAGGATTCCCCTCCTCTCCTCTCCTCTCCTCTCCTCCTTCCTTTCCTCTCTCCTCTCCTCCCTCCTCTCCTCCCTCCTCTCTCCTCCTCTTCCTCTCTCCTCCAGTGGCTGCTGGTGTTCATGTTTCTTGGTGGGGCTGTGCTTCATCCAGTCAGTTTAAACATCCCGGTGTATTTTAATGCAGAAAACAGTGCAGGTATCAGAAACACATTGTACTTTACAGTTAAATAATTAACATGATGTTGTTCCAACAGGAAGAGTAAAGAATGCTTTAAAACACAACAGTATAACATGTACTCAGTGGTGGAAAGTAACTAAGAACTTAAATACAACTTTGAGGTACTTCTACTTTACTGGAGTATTTCCATGTTCTGATACTTTATACTTTATACTCCACCTCCTCCTCCTCCCTCCTCTCATCTTCTCTCTCCTCTCTCCTCCTCTATCCTCCTCTCATCTTCTCTCTCCTCTCTCCTCCTCTATCCTCCTCTCATCTTCTCTCTCCTCCTCTCTCCTCCTCTCATCTTCTCTCTCCTCCTCTCCTCCCTCCTCTCCTCTCCTCCTCCCTCCTCTCCTCTCCTCCTCCCTCCTCTCATCTTCTCTCTCCTCTCTCCTCCTCTATCCTCCTCTCATCTCCTCTCTCCTCCTCTCTCCTCCTCTCATCTTCTCTCTCCTCTCTCCTCCTCTATCCTCCTCTCATCTTCTCTCTCCTCCTCTCTCCTCCTCTCATCTTCTCTCTCCTCCTCTCCTCCCTCCTCTCCTCTCCTCCTCCCTCCTCTCCTCTCCTCCTCCCTCCTCTCATCTTCTCCTCCTCCCTCCTCTCCTCGTCTCCTCCCTCCTCTTCTCCTCCCTCACTCATCTCTCCTACGGCTTCTCCTCCCTCCTCTCGTCTTCTCCTCCCTCCTCCCTCCTCTCTCTGCTTCCTTCCTTCATCTCCTCACAGTCTTCTCCTCTTCTCTTTTCCTCCTTTCCCTCCATCATTATCTTGCCGCTTTTGTTTTGTTTCTTTTCTTTCATCCTCTTTTCTACCTCCTCTTCCATTCCTTCTTCTTTCCTTCCTTCTTTCTTTCTCATTTCTTTCCTCCTCTTTTTTATTTCCTTTCCTTTCCATCCATCCTTCCTTTTTCTTCTTTCTAGTTGTTCTCCTTTTTCTCTCACCCATACACCCGTCCCCTCCTCCTTTTCTTTTCCATCCGTCTCTCCATCCCTCCATCATTATCTCATCACATTTTCTCTTCCTATTTTTTCTTTCGTCTCTTCTTCTACTTCTTCCATCCTTTTTTCCTTTCCTTTTTATTTTCTCCCTCTTTCCCACATCGTTCTGTTCTGTCTCTTCTTTGCCTTCTTCCTCCCTCATTGTCTACAGACTTTTTCCACCCTTCTTTCCATCCCTCCATCATGCCACTTTCTCTCTTTCCCTCTTCCTACTTTAATCTCTTCCTCCCTCTCTCTTCCTTTCCTTTCCATCCCTCCTTTTTTCCTTCTTTTTCTCTCCCATACACTTGTCCCGTCATCTCCTCCTCTTCGTCTCCATCCTTCTTTCGTTTTTTTTCTCTTCTCTCATCTTTTCTTCCTCCCTCTTCCATCCTTCTCTCCATCATTCTTTCACACATCTTTTTTTCTGTCTTTTCTTCTTCTTCTTTTTCTTCTTCCTCCTCCCTCATTGTCTACGGACTTTTTCCATCTCTCCATCATGCCACTTTCTCTCTTTCTCTCTTCTATCTCTTCCTCCCTCTCTCTTCCTTTCTTTCCCTCCCCCTTTTTCCCAACTCGTTTTTTCTCCTCCTCTATTGTTCGTTTTCCTTCTCTCCTAGTCTCCTTCCTTTCTCATATAGTTTCCTTCTTTCTAGTCCCTTTTCCTCCTCTCCTTCCCATCCCTCTACTTTCTCTCACTTTTATCTCAGTATTTCTTCCTCTCTTTCCTCTCCTCTTCTCCCCCACACCATCACACTCAGTATTCAGATGAATAAAGTTCCCTTTAGATACATGAACAACATTTAAAAAGCTGAATAAAACTAATGAATCATGCTAAATAAAGGAGTACTATCTCTCCGTCTCTCTCTCCGTCTCTCTCTGCGTTGACCCTGACATGGACTCCCATTCCAGTCATTCCTCAGTAACGAGTGAATAACGCTGTTCCAGCTCAGTGACACACAGCAGTTATTTATTCTGTGGTGACATCTCCTCAGCCGAGTATAAAGCTATAAAACCACCAGGTTGAACACGGAGACTCTGGCACACGGAGGGATATACTTCATGTTAATAAGGTGAATTTAGGATTTTGTTTAAAGGTGACATGACCTCTCCAACGGAGGGAAATGATCCTGAAGACCAGCTGCTGGGTAGAAAAGGTAAAGATTTGTTTGCATGTTTCCTTTCTGCTCCTGTGAGGTCTGAGACATGCTGTATAGGAGTTTAGTGACTTCACTTTAATCTACTACTCCTCTGTTTCTTAATCGGTCTTAATCGGTTGATCTCGTTTAATCACCTGCTGAGACAGACGGGGATTTCCTGAGAGGAGCGCTGACGAGTGTCTACCTTAAAAACACACCATTATACTCATTAATACCAGTAAAGGTGGCAGTAGAGACGCTAAAGCAGCTGTAGTAGAACTTATTACAAGTATTACATTTACTGGTCGTAACCTTTATAGTATTATACAAGTGTTGGCAGTGGTTTTGTTAGTAGTGGCATTATACCAGTAGCAGTAGTACTAGTAGTAGCTCCGTCACATTAAGGTATAATCAGTATAGTAGTACTACATCCTCTCCTGAGGTTTCTTCCTCTCTGTTCAGGTGTTTTGGACAGTGTTTCTGTGTTTTCTCGTAGAGGTCAGGTTGCGTCAGGAACCGATGTTCACTCTGGGTCATTAAGGTCAAAACATGTAAAACGCAGACGTTTTTATTTAAATGATTTTTTGTTGTTGTTTGTTGTTACTTCTTTTTTCTTCCTGTTTGTTTTTTTTTCTCGTTTTCTTTTTTCTGTAGCTGCTTGCCAATTTTGTATTGATTAGCACATGGACATTTGTGGTTATATATATATATTTTTTTACTCTATTGGCGATCTATCAATTTGTAACCCCACACTATATAATTTTGCTTAAATACCAATAAAAAATGTATCACAAAAAAAAAAAGTCAAAGTTTGAGGCTTCGTGGTTTAAGATTTGTTCAATAAAATCACCACCGGTTTGAATCTATAACTGTTTCTCTCCCCCCATGTTTCACGTATTCCTCTCCACTGTCTAAGGAATATAAATAACTGATAATAGGGGGGTTTCTTTCTCCTTCATTCTGTGTGTCATTTCCCCTTCGTCTCTCTGACTGAATGGAGCAACAGTTCTGCTGAAATAATATAACAAAAATAGGTTTCAAGATGAGTAATGCTGTTTGTGCCAAATTCCTACCCTTCCTATACATGTCATATGACTTGAACATCAGATCATTCTTTGACTCTTTTTAGGTGAAAACAAGTCATCCTCAGTTCTGGTTTCAGAATGATGAAGACGGCTGGAGAACAATTAGATTGAAAACAGGATGTCGGCTCTACGGGGTGATATTTCTCTCCTTGGCAACCATCATGTTTTTTCATAAATGATTTACAGATTTGTAGGCATCTCAAAAGGATTGAAAAATAGTTCATATATCTGTCGTAAATGGGAACAGGGGACACCGTTCGTAGCTATACTACGAAAAATAATGTAGCCTACTGTGATTCGTATAGATACCGCAAAATCAATTTGTATTTGATGCACGCAAGAATTACAAAGGGCGACAAACAGCATGCAGGGAGGAGGTCGGGGTGGATGGGTGGGTTTAAAACGTTCACCCAGGAGACCGGCGTTCATGTCCCGAGTGAAACTAGAAGTCAACGCTTTATTTGTTTCTTTATTTATTTATTTGTCTCGTAACTTCCGTAGTTATTTGAACCCAAACCACCATCTGTTCCTAAACCTAACGAAGTAGTTTTGTTGAGTTTATTTTGAAAAGGCAGGAGAGGAAATTGAGACACGTCTTGCGAGACATCCCAGCAAACATGTGACGTCAGGAAGACGTTCAGATCATGTCTGTATAACGTCCGTCAGTCCAGACACACTTTTGGACGTCTGGTGGACTCAGGTTGACATCAATAGTTTAACAGTCGTTTAAAAAATACGTCGCAAAAACATTTCATTCTGGCTCCTCAGTGGACGTCTTTTGGACGGTCGACAGAGACGTTAAATTGATGTCTTTTGGACGTGTCTCTGCTCAGCGGGATAGGTGGCAAAATGCAAAAAAAAAAAAGTCGGATTAACTTTTTGTAACACATCACATGAACCGCTGTGTTTAACTTGAACTCATGAACTGCAGGTTTTAACACTCGGGGAAATAAAAACTATCCCAGCACGCATGATCTCCTTCTCTGCACTTCATCCGTACGCTCAGTATGTTCAGACAAACACATTCTGTTTCACCAAAATAAGCCTAAAACATGCTCTGAACCTGCACCGGCTTCTGTTCATTCTGTCTGAACAAACAGACTCTTTATGAGCACTTTTCCAGCTTGCAGAGGGAGTTTTACAGACTTTACCAGATCAGTAAACCTACCATGAGCTGGCAGTAAAACCTCTCTCTGTATTATTAGTAATAATAAGCGTATTAGTAGATGAAGGTCTGGCAGAGCTCTTTCCTCCTCCGCCTTCACCTCTTTCTCTCTTTTCCTTCCTCGTCACTCATTTCCTGTCATTTCCAGCTCAAAGCCTGCGACTGTTGTAATCTAGAAACTTCCAGTTTCTTCTGCCTGCAACAACTAAACATTTAAACTTTCACTTTCATTTAATCCAGAAGTCTCTTTTCTCAGAAGCTGAAGCTGAAGTTGCTTCAGAAGAGTTCAGAAGTTGTGAAATGTCAAAATCAACCCTCTATATGTTGGTGTCATGAGGGTTCATGGCTTTACTAGAAATGAATTGTACAAAAGGAAATATGACTTTGTACTGTGACTGCCATGACTGATCTAGAAACTTACATCAGTGTGTGTGTGTGTGTGTGTGTGTGTGTGTGTGTGTGTGTGTGTGTGTGTGTGTGTGTGTGTGAGTGTGTGTGTGCGTGCGTGTGTTCGTGTGTGTGTGAGTGTGTGTGTGTGCGTGCATGTGCGTGTGTGTGTGTGTGTGTGTGTGTGTGTGTGTGTGTGTGTGTGTGTGTGTGTGTGTGTGTGTGTGTGTGTGTGTGCGTGCGTGTCATGCATTGTTTCCAGGGAAGCCTTGATGGGCTGATAAAAACACCTCCATGGTGACTTTCCATTCAGAAGAGCCTTCACATTCTCTGTGTGTGTGTAACAGGAATGTCATCACGGTGAATACCAGCCGGCAGTAAAGACAGTTAATAGTTGACTAAACAGTGTTTCCCTGTTGCTGACTGTACAACGGAAACCTTTATAACCTTTATAACCAGGTTGACCTGTTGCAGACTGCACAGTGGAAACCTTTATAACCCTTATAACCTTTATTACCTTTATAACCAGGTCCACCTGCTGCAGACTGAAACCTTTATAACCAGGTTCACCGATGGTTAAAGGTTAAAGATCCGATGAGATCCGGGTCATGGAGTACGTACCTACGGCAGGCTGAGTTATACAAACATGAAATACCTGTTCTCAGGAAAAGAAAGTGGAAGCAGTCTCAGATTTAGTGTTTGCTGAAGGTGAACATTTCAACGGTAGCTGTTCACAAGTAACGTCAGCGATGGAATTTTCTAAGAAAATAATCTGCAAAATAACAGAAAAAGTAGTAGCAACTCATTACCCGGACTTTGTCCTGTAATTAAAAAACTTTTAAATTTAGTATTAATTAACAGTTTTATTTATTATTATTTATTATTGTATTATTTAAATTTAGTATTATTTAATGGAACATCTCTGGTAAAACAAAACAAGCCATTTTCTATTATTTAATAATTTATATACAATAAAAAACAAGACATTTACTGTTATTTAAAGGTGAATATATAGTAAAAAAATAAGCCATTTTCTATTATTTAATAATGTATATATAATAAAAAGACAGGTCATTTTCTAGTATTTAATGGGAAACTTTCTATCGTCCCCGGGACGCCGGGACAACAGGACGCCGTTAGTCTGGAGCCCTGACGGTGCCGACGGTATCGTAGAAAATTCGTTCAATTCACAACCAAGCGTAAAACTTTTTTAGTAATACTTCAAGACTTTTTCCTGAATCTTCATCACCTGTTGAAACCGTCTCTGTCTCTGTGTGTGTGAGCAGGCAGACAGGTGTTGAAACGTTTAAGAGGTCAGTGTGGTAATCCAGATTGATGCTGCGCTGTGAAGTCACCGCTGACCCCGTTGACTATTAATACCAGATGATCGGAGCGCTAACCCGCCGGCTAAATATCACATTCTCTATTTTTATATTTGAAGGGTTTCATACGGAGCTCTCTCTCTGTGTGTGTGTGTGTGTGTGTGTGTGTGTACGTTCACACCAACCAAACCTCTGTGTCTGTCTGACAAGTTTTAATGTTAATTTTACAATATTTATTTAGAGATCAAGACTGTTAAAACATTGTTTAATTGATACAAGTACAGTTTAAATGCTGAGAGTACATGTAAAAGAGGATGTAAAACTGGTTGTAGATCATATAAGACATGATTAACATGTTGTTTTAATTATTATTTTATTTAATAAATGATAAATAAACTGTAAGAAGCAAAGTAAAGTATTTAATTAGCTAAATGTGAGACACAAATAACCTGTTAATAATTACAATAATTAGAGTATTACGTGGTCTGCCGTTGCCTCTCCGGTTCTTTGACCTTCTAAAGTTGTGTTTCTCTCGGGACAATAAGTCGTGTTTTATCATTTCATATCAGTTGTGAGTCTCAAATAAACTCCTTTGAATCAAACTGAGAGCAGAATGACGGTGACTTCATCACATCCGTTAACCACCACGTTCTACTCTCACTTTCACCGGCTGTCAGCGTCAGTAGAGGTAGAGGTACAGTATGTTTGTGATGTTGGCTGATAGAGAAAACAGACGTGTTGACGGGGCTGTAAGTTTCACTATGAGGGACCCGATCAGGATATCAGGCAGTTTCTCATAAACACAATCTGCTCTGAGTAGAAGAGAAAGTGAAAAACAAAAGAAGCCGTGCATGTTTGAGCATGTTTCATGAGGACACGTCACCTCTGATAGTTCATATTTATGTCCTTTTTTAGACTCACTAGCTCGTCTGGAAGCATGTGGATGTTTCTTCCTTTTTATTTAAGAATCATTTATTGATTCTGATTAACATTATGATCTACCTGATGGAGGTCAACGCAAAAACACATTTTATCTGCATTGGCATAAATCTATGATGGTGTATTAGAGCCGTTGTAGGTAGAGGGGAAATATTCCTAGAAAAAACTCAGGATTTATAAGATTAAATTGGTTCCTTAACAAATTAAAAATATTATTTTTTATTATCACAGGTTTGAACTTTTATTTTCTTTATAAGCTCGCAAATTTGTAATTTTTCTCATAAATTAACAACTTTATGATATTGCAAATTTGTGGTTTTTTTTTTGTAAATTTACCACTTTAGTCTCAGACAACATCTTAGTTTTTTTCTCATTAATTGCCACATTAATCTCAGACAATATCCACATTTCTTTTCCTCGTAAATTAACAACTTTATAATCTTGCAAATTTGTGGGTTTTTGATTTTTAAATTTGCAACTTAAATCTCAGACAATATCTGAGTTTATTTTCTCATAAATTTACAAATTTAATCTCAGACAATATTAAAGTTTTTTTCTCGTAAATTAACAACTTTATAATCTTGCAAATTTTTTTTTTTTTTTGTAAATTTGCCACTTAAATCTCAGACAATATCTGAGTTTTTTTTCTCGTAAAATTATTACTTTAATCTCAGACAATATTAAAGTTATTTTCTCGTAAATTTACGACTTCGTAATCCTGCAAATTTGCGATTTTATTGCTTGTAAATTTACCACTTTAACCTCAGAAGCTTTTTTGTGTAATATCAGCCCCGTCCCCCGGCTCCATAATTATGTTTTTTATGCCCTATTATTCCGTCGTAACAATCTTCTAGCGGACGCAGCTTTTTAAGCCGTTAGACTTCAACACCACTACTTTTATATCCAGATGAAATATCAATATTGATGTAATTTATTCTTTTATTATCTGCTAACACGGCGCTTTCTCAGAACACGTTTCAGGTCAGGATGTCGGGGGGGTTAAATATAAAATATATTACACACATTCAGAAGACACCTCTCCTGTTGGGGGAGATCTTTATGTTTCAGGACACAGGTTCATTCCAACAACAGATGACGTTTTAGTCGTGTGGACATTTAACAGACGGAGCTCTCTCAGACTGCAGAGAGTCACATTTTATTTAACTGGACTCAGTTTCAGCCTCCAGGTTTCCTAAAACTGATGTTCCTATATTACAAACTCTCTGTTCGTATCCGGTGTGAAACCAAAGGAAACGTACTTATTTTAACGCAAAACTTGATCCTTTACTAAACCTAACCAGATCGTTTTGATACCTAAAACCTAAACGTATTTGAGAATGCAGTTTTGAAAATACCAAATATATCAAGAGCGGTTAAAACACGATGACGCTGAATATACTCGTGTCTAGAAATGTTGATGTGAAACGTGTTTTGGTTCAGAAACGTACGATGCAAACATTTTATTCTGGCGACTGGTTTGATCATTTATACGTGTCCAAATGAATGAACTGACGTGTCCTATTTTGTCAGTTTTCATTATTACTGAGTCGATGTTTTGGCATTAGTTTTGTTTAGAAGTTTATATTATAATTTAGATTAATAAATCCTGTGAAGTGCTCTCTGTTTAGATGTTCCACTCTCAGATACGGAGCAGCTCAGTAATCCATCACGTTTTACTAACAGCTTGCAGTGACTCCCTGCAAATGTGAAAATATATATTTAATATTTAAAGTGTCAATACAGTTTTTCAAGTATTTGTATTTGAATGAATGGGCAAAACTCTGCAGGGTGTTATATTATAGTAGTCTCGTTAATAATCTGCCCCCCCCCTTCCTCCTCCAGATTTACAGATTAAGAACAAAAGAGCTGTTGTTCTATTATTGTTGAACAAAGTTCCTTTTTCCTGGATTTCTAAACGAGACTGCAACTTTGAAATGTTCCGATAATGAAATAAAAGTGTTTATGATAAGTGTTGTTGGTGAAGAAGAGGAGGAGGAGGAGGAAGAGGAGGAGGCTTCCCATCCTCCCGGTGTCTCTTCTCGGTTCCCCGCTGGTTGCCCGGTAAAGCCACCGGCAGGATGAGAGGCATTATTTCCCGGAAAGGAAGAGGGTGACGTAATCCACTCCTGCTGAGAATAAAAGAGGAGGAGGAGGAAGAGGAGGAGGAGGAAGAGGAGGAGGAGGAAGAGGAGGACAGAGGAGCTGTTGTTTACGCCCCTGCTACTATAAGACAAAATATAGAATTAAAACACCAACAAATCAGAATTTATTCTTATTCTATTGTTGTAATCTATATTACATGTAGGTGTATATATATATATATATATATATATATATATATGTATATATATATATATATATATATTATTCTGCAAAGTGGCATAAATATGACACAATTCATTAATTATTTTATAAATTAATTAAATATAATATTAAATCAAATATGTAAAATAAATACAAAATTAATGTAAAATAAATTAATGTAAATACCCTTTTGTGTTATGATTATGAATATGATGATTATTATCATTATTAGTAATACTATTAAGGTAATATTTTATTTATGTGTAGGGTATTTATATTATTATCATTATTATTAATAATAATAATAATAATAATAATAATAATAATAACAATAATAATAATAATAATGATAATAATAATATAATAATAATTCATAGTGATTATTATATTTATAAATTGAGTATTTCTCCTGTAACTGTGAATAATAATATAGCATAAATAATACAGCTGAAAAATATAATAATAAAAATAATAGTAATAATAATTTGTATTATATTATATTTAATTATAGTATTATAATCAATTATATTATTATAATAAAACATAATACATATTTTATTATATTTTAAGAATTTGTAGAACCATAAGAAAAATGAAATCCAAACAATAACACTAAAACAATGATGATTATTTTATAACTTTTTCTTTTATTTTGATTTCTGTATTGTTTTGTTATTGTCTCCTCCTCTCTTCCTTCTTCATCCCGTCTCTGTCCAGATGGCGTCATCCTTTCCGGGAAGCTCTTCCTCTTCCTCCTCCTCCTCCTCCTCTTCTTCTTCTTTGTCACGGGAGATCCGGGAAATCCCCTTCAGCTCCTCCTCCTCCCCTCATACTCCTCCCTCCCTCCTCTCTCTCTTCCCTCCCCCTCTCCCCCTCTCCTCTCCTCTTCCCCCCCTCCTCCCTCCATCCATCCCTCCTCTCCTCCTCCCCCCCACCCTATCTCCACCTCCCCTCTCTCCTCCAGCATCACGTCACTGATGAGAAGCAGGGTGGGGGGAAGGTGTGAGACACGATGGATGGAGGGATGGAGGGATGGATGGAGGGATGGACTGATGGAGGGATAACGCAGCTCTTACCGTCCACGTTAATGTGGTAATAAACGGGTGTTTGAACGTTACGGGATCATTTGCACTTTCGATCTGAATGATTCACCTCGTTCCGGTAAATCTGATAGAAGCTGAGACGAGCTGATGACCGACGGTGACCGAGCTGAGAACACTGAGGTTACACCGTCTGATGCTGCTGATGCTGCTGATGCACCTATCAGATACTGCATCAATATAATGATTTATATCATGTGGTTGATGAAAACCTGAATGATATTTATATATATATTTCAGAAAATCTTTATTTGCATTCCTTAAAGGGACTATTTGTAACTTTCATAAATGTGTTGTTAACAGCTTCACCTGTGGCCGTTAAGTCAACTAAAGTCAGCGTCCTGTTGCTGGCGCTTGTGCTCGCTCTACATAGACATGAAGGAGCATCGCTCAACACAGTGAGGAGACACACGTCAGCTAAAAGCACAATATCACTCTATATTTCAGCTGCTTGGCAGTAATGTTAGCTGACCAGACCAAGGTCTCTCCATGAATCAATGCTGATCCTAGTGTTGGCTTTTCCCGCCTCAGCCTCCCGACCGCGGCCGGAGGGAACGGGGGAGACGCCGGAGTTTTGGTCGGAGACGATTACGTTTCTCTCTGCGGAGCCCCGTCACTTCACAAGACACGGGAAACCTCTGTTGGTCTGGAGGAGCTGCAGCAGTTATTTCTGCACAAACGTCCACTGAACATTCACTAGATATTCTCAGAGCTAAACTAACTCTTCTGCAGTGTGGAGTGAGCAGCATGCACGTGAGAGGTGGAGAGAGAGAGAGAGAAGGAGCGTGGTGTGTGAGTGAAGGCAAGCAGAGGTGCGGTCTGAACAGCGTAGCCACACGCGAGCGTGCATATGCGAGCGGGATCCCGACCCGGTAGATTTATAAATGTAAAAAGTTACAAACAGTCCCTTTAATTTAAATAAACCTCCATATCAGCTGCTGCAGTTTTATATTATTCATTCATTTATAGGGGTGATGAAACAATAACAACTAATCTGAATTCAGTTACATTATATATATAATATATAATATATAATATAGGGCTGCAAATCCATTCAAATATTGAATCGTGATTAATCGCATGATTGTCCATATTTAAATTGACTTCTCAGACAATATCTGAGTTTTTTTTTTCTCGGAAATTTTTATAATCTCGCAAATTTGTATTTTTTTTTATCAGAAATTTGCCAAATTAATCTCAGACAATATTCAATCTTTTTTTTGCAAATTTACGACTTCATAGGGCTGTCAATCGATTAAAATATTTAATCGTGATTAATCGCAAATAACTTCCCTCAGCTGTCGAAGAAATGTGCAATATATTTATTACCTCATCCTGATTTATTTACTGTGACATCATCCGTTCTGTTATGACCTAAGTGTTCTTTTTATTTATTTTATTATTATTATTATTTATTCTTGTTTTTACGTGTTTATATTCTTGATTTATTGCAAATGCTCCTTCAGTTGTGGCACCCCCAGTTTCGTTGTATATAGTGTCATGTACTGCGTAGCTTGTAATTTAAAACAGACTAACAGGTACTTTACACTTTCTCTAATGAGTTGCAGCTTCATCTGTACTTTGCACCTCCTTTATTTCTTCTTTTACTTTCATTTTAAATACATTCCTCCCTTAAAGTTTCTTTAAATGATGATTCTGTCGGGGACCTGATTGGTTTAACGAGAGCACAATGCATATTGTCATTCAGGTTTTAATGACGTACTAAAGTAGACATGAGTACGACCGATGTGAAACTAGATGTGATTATGATTCCTCATAGTTCGACGTTGGCATGTGAGCGGTGATTCAGTGGTTAAAACAGGCGGAAGGTCGTAAACTAATGAAGTCAGCAGCTTCATGTGACACTAAATGAACTTTGCTCTTCATACGTTGGTGGACTGGTTTCTGACGCGTATATATTTATATATTTATATATTTAATCATGGAAACAGGTTCACTTTGACACAGTGCTCTGGCACAGAGGCGGACTGAGAAACTAACAATACATACAATTATAAATAAATTACATTGTTTCCTCCGTGTAATAAATTAATACCAAATGAACAACTTTAAATGTTGCTAGCATGAAATAATATCAATAAACTGCTGCTATTTATAAATCCAAATACTCTACAGCCTTTAACACGTTGTTTTAAGTCTCTTTGTGGTTGTTTTAAGTCTCTTTGTGGTTGTTTTAAGTTTCTTTGTGGTTGTTTTGAGTCTCTTTGTGGTTGTTTTAAGTCTCTTTGTGGTTGTTTTGAGTCTCTTTGTGGTTGTTTTGAGTCTCTTTGTGGGTGTTTTGAGTTTCTTTGTGGTTGTTTTCAGTCTCTTTGTGGTTGTTTTGAGTCTCTTTTTGTGGTTGTTTTGTGTCTCTTTGTGGTTGTTTTGTGTATCTTTGTGGTTGTTTTGAGTCTCTTCGTGGGTGTTTTGAGTCTCTTTGTGGGTGTTTTGTGTCTCTTTGTGGTTGTTTTGAGTCTCTTTGTGGGTGTTTTAAGTCTCTTTGTGGTTGTTTTGTGTGTCTTTGTGGTTGTTTTGAGTCTCTTTGTGGTTGTTTTGAGTCTCTTTGTGGTTGTTTTGAATCTCTTTGTGGTTGTTTTGAGTCTCTTTGTGGTTGTTTTGAGTCTCTTTGTGGGTGTTTTAAGTCTCTTTGTGGGTGTTTTAAGTCTCTTTGTGGGTGTTTTGACTCTCTTTTGTGGTTGTTTTAAGTCTCTTTGTGGTTGTTTTGTGTGTCTTTGTGGTTGTTTTGAGTCTCTTTGTGGTTGTTTTGAGTCTCTTTGTGGTTGTTTTGAGTCTCTTTGTGGTTGTTTTGAGTCTCTTTGTGGTTGTTTTGAGTCTCTTTGTGGGTGTTTTGAGTCTCTTTGTGGTTGTTTTAAGTCTCTTTTTGGTTGTTTTGAGTTTCTTTGTGGTTGTTTTGTGTCTCTTTGTGGTTGTTTTGAGTATCTTTGTGGGTGTTTTGTGTCTCTTTGTGGTTGTTTTGTGTCTCTTTGTGGTTGTTTTGTGTCTCTTTTGTGGTTGTTTTGAGTCTCTTTGTGGGTGTTTTGACTCTCTTTGTGGGTGTTTTAAGTCTCTTTGTGGTTGTTTTGTGTGTCTTTGTGGTTGTTTTGAGTGTCTTTGTGGTTGTTTTGAGTCTCTCTGTGGTTGTTTTGAGTCTTTTTGTGGTTGTTTTGAGTCTCTTTGTGGTTGTTTTACTTCTGTTTTGTGGTTGTTTTACTTCTCTTTGGGGGTTTTTTACTTCTGTTTGTGTTTTTTTTGCATCTCTTTGTGGTTGTTTTGAGTCTCTCTGTGGTTGTTTTGAGTCTCTTTGTGGTTGTTTTGAGTCTCTTTGTGGTTGTTTTACTTCTGTTTTGTGGTTGTTTTACTTCTCTTTGGGGTTTTTTTACTTCTGTTTGTGTTTTTTTTGCATCTCTTTGTGGTTGTTTTGAGTCTCTCTGTGGTTGTTTTGAGTCTCTCTGTGGTTGTTTTGAGTCTCTTTGTGGTTGTTTTGAGTCTCTTTGTGGTTGTTTTGAGTCTCTTTGTGGTTGTTTTGAGTCTCTTTGTGGTTGTTTTGAGTCTCTCTGTGGTTGTTTTGAGTCTCTTTGTGGTTGTTTTGAGTCTCTTTGTGGTTGTTTTAGTCTCTTTGTGGTTGTTTTGAGTCTCTTTGTGGGTGTTTTGAGTCTCTTTGTGGGTGTTTTAAGTCTCTTTGTGGTTGTTTTGTGTGTCTTTGTGGTTGTTTTGAGTCTCTTTGTGGTTGTTTTGAGTCTCTCTGTGGTTGTTTTGAGTCTCTTTGTGGTTGTTTTAAGTCTCTTTGTGGTTGTTTTGAGTCTCTTTGTGGGTGTTTTGAGTCTCTTTGTGGGTGTTTTAAGTCTCTTTGTGGTTGTTTTGTGTGTCTTTGTGGTTGTTTTGAGTCTCTTTGTGGTTGTTTTGAGTCTCTTTGTGGTTGTTTTGAGTCTCTCTGTGGTTGTTTTGAGTCTCTTTGTGGTTGTTTTAAGTCTCTTTGTGGTTGTTTTGTGTGTCTTTGTGGTTGTTTTGAGTCTCTTTGTGGTTGTTTTGAGTCTCTTTGTGGTTGTTTTGAGTCTTTTTGTGGTTGTTTTGAGTCTCTTTGTGGTTGTTTTGAGTCTCTCTGTGGTTGTTTTGAGTCTTTTTGTGGTTGTTTTGAGTCTCTTTGTGGTTGTTTTACTTCTGTTTTGTGGTTGTTTTACTTCTCTTTGGGGTTTTTTTACTTCTGTTTGTGTTTTTTTTGCATGTCTTTGTGGTTGTTTTGAGTCTCTCTGTGGTTGTTTTGAGTCTCTTTGTGGTTGTTTTGAGTCTCTTTGTGGTTGTTTTACTTCTGTTTTGTGGTTGTTTTACTTCTCTTTGGGTTTTTTTTACTTCTGTTTGTGTTTTTTTTGCATCTCTTTGTGGGCGTTTTGAGTCTCTTTGTAGTCGCTCTGTGTGTTTTTGTGGTCATTTTGCATCTCTTTGTGGGCGTTTTGAGTCTCTTTAGGTTTTGTTTGCTTCTCTTTGTCATTGTTTCACATTTTATTGACTATCCAACAAGACATGTTCAACGGCTCCTTGATACAGAGGTTCTGGTCCAGAGGCCTCTGGTCCTGCAGCCAGTCGGCCAGGTTCACTAATCCACCCATGATGCTGAAAAGAGTTATTAAGAGTTAAATGAATAATGCATCGCCCCTGGACTCGTTTATCACATGAACTCTATTGCATACTGCTCTACTGTGTTTGATCTTTGTGATGAATTTCGTTGCTTCTCGTACATGAAAAACAATATTTGTATTCATATCTGGAGGCATTTTTAATGCAGTAAATAAATTCAGCTGCCTAAAAAGAAGAAGAAGAAGAAGAAGCTGTTCATGTTAAAGTTGATAATCCTGCTCCTGAACCCAACACAGTGGGTGGTTGTGGCTGCGTAGGTGTCATCCGTGGGCTTTTAAAACCACCGCTGGGTGTAACAGCGTGATGGAGGTGGACTGTGTCAAAGGTACAGGCTGGGATCTCTCATAGGCTGAAGGAACCGACTAATGTGAGCTAAAGGTCATAGAGGACAATGAACAGTGTTTTACCTTTGAACCACTTCACTGCCCAAACCGGTCCCACTGTTTGACTTTCCCACTGCCGTGCAGCACCTGAACCGTCACCGTGTGGTTTCTCTGCTCCTTAAATCACACCTCCGTTTGGTTTAAAGCCAGCTGATACAGCAGCTCCGTGCAGCTCACACTAAGCCTTTCTTTAAGTGACGATGATGTCATCATGCAGGCAAAAGGTCGACAGAGTTTGACATCTCATTCAGCGTGTTGTCACATGAATTAAATGACCGTACACCGGCGTTGTTTTATGTTTTAGTCCATTTACAAGACTAAAAATCACTATTAATTTATGCATAACAGCTTGTGTTTAATGCTTTTATGTTTTTTTATCATGTTGTATTTTCTTTACATTTTTGTTTTTTATAATAATGACTATCTTTTAAAGATGTCTCTCAATTATTTTATAACAGAATGAAATTCTCTTTGGTTGTTTTGTGCCCTCTGTGGTTGTTTTATGTCTCTTTGTGGGTTTTTTTTATTTCTTTGTGGACGTTTTTAGTCTCTTTGTGTTTTCTTTGTCTCTTTGTGGTCATTTTGTGTCTTTTTGGTTGTTTATTCGTGTCTTTGTCGTTGTTTTGAGTCACTTTTTTTAATGCATAACAGCTTGTGTTTAATGCTTTTATATTTTGTTTTATAATTTGGAATTTTCTCTACATTTGTGTTTATATAATTAGTATAATAACTCCATTCTTTTGAAACATTTTTAAAGATATCTTTCTATTGTTTTATATCAGAATTAAAACCAGAGTTGCATGTTGGTGTGATGAAGCAGCTGAAGATTAGATCTGAATATGTTCTCTTTTGTTCTCTCATGTTCTGCTGCAGTGACCCAGTTTCCCCCCTCAGGTCTCATTAAACTTGTATTAAAGTTTCATCTCTCCCACCTCTCCGCTGCTTTCTAGCCGCAGCCCAGACATTGCTTAACTCTAAACAGGAAGTTCATTATGTTCGTTCTGAATGTCGTTTCAAACAAAGGAAGCATTACATTAATCACCTTCCTGCTATCGAGCTGCACAAGCTTTCTGTGGGAATCATGTTGCAACCGCCTCAAGGCTCAAAAGTTCTCGTTTGACTTGTTTCTGCTGCTGAATGTCAGAAGCTACCTCAGGTGAGGTTAATTAAGTGATCACAGCTTTCACCTGATTCACCCTGGGTGTTTTTATATCTGCTGTTATCTTACATAATCCCATCCTGCTTCTGTTCACTGTCTTTTCCTTGTTAAACATTTCAGTGAAAGTTGGTGGAAAGTTCGGCCACATGGAAACGAACAAGTCTTTAGTTTCGCTGCAATTAAATTCTGAGATTATTTTTTAACATATTCACAATTATTTTAATGAAATAAACTACTTTGGTGTACATTAAGATCAAAATGCATGTTCAAATTGTCTTAACATTTTACTAGCATAAAAAGTGATGCTTCCTTGATTTGTAGTTTTCATACTTTAATTCAGATTTAGTTTACTTTATAATCACAGGAACAGTGATGTTTTAAGAAATTATCCTCCCAAAGTGAAAAACAAAATGTACTAAGTAAGCAACTGTCAAGAGCAAACATCACAAAATGCTTTACAATAAAACTAAATAAAAAACAGACATGAAGGTCAGATATATAAAAATAAATAAGTAAGATACTAAAAACTAAACAGAAGCAAGTCGAAACAAGTGGGTCCTTTAAAGGTGGGAAAAGGGAATTGAAATAGTCAACATGAAATAAATGCGTAAATAATCATCTCAGCTTTAGGGACACAACGGGATCTGAGTTTATCAGGTAGAAACAGAAGTGAAATAAACTATTTACATGCTGATCAAGACTCAAAGCCTCGTCCATAGAGAGATTATGGAGGGTAGAGTTAACAGAAGAGGAAACAGAACCAAGACTTTGACCTTTGGAATAAAATCAGCTGAGGCAGAAATAATAAATAACTTCTGTTTTGTCAGAATTTAGCTGCTATCTTTTTTTTAGAGAGTTGAGGTAATTTTTGTAGGACAGACAGTTTTGCAACAGGCTTAATGTATAATTGAATATCGTCTGCATAGAAATGGTAGACATGTTTAAAACAACCCCGTCTCCTACAACTAAACTGAATTCTCAATTACATTTCAAGGGAAACATATTTCCTTTTCCTTTCGTTTTAAACAGTTTTAAACTTGATTACAGCTTCAGTAGGCAGAACGTTTTCGGCATCATTGGGCAGACATCCCATAATAACCTTTCAGCATATTGTAATTCAAGTGTTCTGAGAGAAAACTAGACTTCTGCTCCTCCTCATGGCTCTGTTTTCAGGCCTTAGAACATCTAGCCCGTGACTTTGACCAATCACAGGTCATTTCAGAGAGAGAGAGCGTTCCTATTGGCTGAGCTCCGGCCGGTGGGCGGGGCTTGGTATTTCCTCAACTTGATCTCAACATGGCTGTCGTGTCACAAACTTTCTCATTTTCCAGCTAAACCGTGCACTACAAGATGATCCTGAGAACATCTGAGGAGAGAAATAGTCTTTAACGTAACCGAATATTGATTCATATTTGATCAGCGCTGCCTAGTTTGACCGTTTGGTCGGAGTTGGGGAGTGATTGTCAGCCGGCTCTCAGAGACCGTTAGGAGCACCGGAGGAACATGATTTTTGGCAATTTTTGTAGGACAGACATTTTTGCAACATTTTGAGGATTAATGTATAATTGAATATCGTCTGCATAGAAGTGGTTGGAGTTATGTTTAAAACGACCCTGTCTCCTACAAAATGATGTCCCCATACAACTAAACTGCATTCTCAATTACATTTCAAGGGAAACGTATTTCCTCCCAGATTACGGTCGCAGTTTTAAACAGCTTTAAACAGTTTTAAACAGTTTTAATAACGTGGTTAACGTTGTAAATTGAAACAAAACCAATCAAAAAATGCAACAAAACTACTTGGTTAGGTTAAAAAAAAACATCATGGTTTGGTAAAATGACTGTTATTTTATTAAGCTATGGATGTGAATTAAAATAAGTGAACATTTATTTTTAGTTTCACACGGGACACAAACTGGTCTCCTGGATGAAAGTCCTGTGATTGTTTGACCCGTCCACCTCCCCAGCCTCCTCCCGAGGACGACTTCAGTGGACTGAGATTACAATCGTATTTGTGATACATCAAAAACAAACGTAATCCGCGACAAAATATGTTTCCCTTGAAATGTAATTCCCAATAAAGTTTGGTTACATGGGAGCATCATTTTTAAGAGACGGGTTTAAAATGACTCATCATCTCTAGAGGAAGTATATGCAAACAGAACCGGATCCAGGACAGAACCTTGGGGAACACCTACAGTTTCAGATGATGAGGTAAAGTTGTGAACAGGAGTTGAAAAACTCCTCTACAACACGTCAGAGGAGAACTAGTCCTATCGGCTGATCCATGACAGAAGTTACCTCAGGTGCCGTTCATTTAGTGCTTTCACCTGGATTCACCCTGCATGGTGTTATTATATCTCTTATTATCTTATATGATCCCATACTAACACCGCTACGTAAAGGCTTTTATTCTTAGTTAAAATAATAACGCTGCAGTATGACAACGTGTCACAAACACACCCAGTCTGTTGAACTCTCTCTCTGCAGCGTCTCTTCTTCCCTGCAGGGCTGATTAAAGTTGTATTATCTCGTTCATAGAAAGAGCAGCAGGTCTGCTCACGTTTAGAGCTCGCTCCTTTCTGTGGCTGAAAGATCAGATTCACTGAAGACTGAACGAATCTGACCGACTGATTACTCAACAGAGAGAAACACCACACTCACATGTTGAACACATATTATTGTGCAACACCGTAAAATCATGAAAACTTCTACCGTGTGTGTGTGTGTTTGTGTGTGTGTGTGTGTGTGTGTGTGTGTGTGTGTGTCTGTTTGTGTGTGTGTGTGTTTGTGTGTGTGTTTGTGTGTGTGTCTGTGTGTGTGTGTGTCTGTGTGTGTGTGTGTGGTCTGTGTGTGTGTGTGTGTGTGTGTGTGTGTCTGTTTGTGTGTGTGTGTGTGTGTGTGTGTGTGTGTGTGTGTGTGTGTGTGTGTGTGTGTCTGTGTGTGTGTGTGTGTCTGTGTGTGTGTGTGCGTGTCTGTGTGTGTGTGTGTGTGTGTGTGTGTGTGTGTGTGTGTATGTGGTGGCTGTAACAGAAACAGGAAGCAGCATTATACCGCTGAACTTTATAGTTCTTGGTTTTGTTTTTTAAATATCATCATTCTGTGTGGATGTTACATCAGCAAATTTAAGAAATGACATCATATGTGAGTTCTGTATGCAGGCCTATGAAGCTCATGCAAGTTATGTTGTAGTGATATTTCACGTTTAAAATAACTACCACAGCAGTGGTAACTAAGTACGTTTAGGTTACTCAAGTACTGTACTTAAATACAATTTTGAGGTACTTTTACTTTACTGGTGTTTAAATTTTCAACCCGCCGCAGCGTCTAACAGACCCGCCCGTCCATCAGAGTACAGCGTCTCAGTGTCACGTTTTGCCTCGCTGAGGTGTGAATGTTATGGTACGTGTCCACAGGGGCGTTTTTTATCGCGAGGGGACGCGACGCTTCCCAGCATCGGACGCTTGGTGTGCTGTCCCTAGAAACAAGGCACTCGAGTCCTGATTGGACGAACGCTTTCCCGCCGTTGGCTGCTGCTCCCAGCTTTCAAACCGGAACCAGTCTGGAGGCTCGTTTTGAAACTTTCTTCTCTTATTTCACGTAAATAGTTCACTGAAATGTGTTTCTGAAAACATTTGAGGAGAGAAATAATCCATGTTGATGAATCTGTCTTTATTTTGGATCAACAACGTTTAGTTTAAAAGATCCTCGGGAGTTTGGAGAGGCGGCGAGTCGCGTCGGACGCCCGTGATTTACATAAAGTAGACGAGCCCTCAACTTTATGCAAATGAGGAGTGGGCGTCGTGACGCCTAGTCTCTCGAATCGCGACGCCACGCTACCAGAATGCATTGCTCGGCTGCTTACATACACAATAAATGGGGAGCGTGGAAAGCACGGAGGCTGGACACGTGCCATGTCACGCCTGTATGAAGGTGCAGGACCAGCAGGGAGCAACGAAACCACGTAGTTAGGTTTAGAAAGAATGTCACGGTTGGGCTTAAAAAAGTACGTAAACTAACAAAACACCTGGTTTATTCTACGTTACCCGCTCTGCTCGTAGCATATTCACTTACACGGCAGTACAGACTACACGGCGTACAAAACACACGCCTAAAGCAAGAACAGCGTTTTTAATTTTTTATTATCGTGTCATTCATTCTGCTTTCCGTGCAAAACATACGATGAATTTATAAAATATGATACTGAGCTGTAGATTAAACTATCCAACTGTAATTAAACAGTCAAAATGTGCATTAAAATGCCTCTGATGTGTTAAAGCAATCACTTTCCAATAACACTTTTACTTTAATAATTTACGTACATGTTGCTGTTTCGTTTGTACTTTTGCTGAAGTGAAATCTTGAATGTGAGACTTTTACTTTTAACAGGGTATTTTTACAGAGTGGTATCACTACTTTTACTTCAGTAAAAGATCAGAGTACCTTGTTGACAAGAGAGAAAACAGGAAGTAACTACCCCTTCACACAGAGACAGAGACAGAGACAGAGACAGAGACAGAGACAGAGACAGGTACTGTATGTGATCCAGCCGGAGGATGATGAGGAAACATCCAGCCGGAGGAAGATGATGAGGAAACATCCAGCCGGAGGAGGATGATGAGGAAACATCCAGCCGGAGGAGGATGATGAGGAAACAGCTTCTGTATTTTCTGGCGTTGTGTCACTGATGAGAAGAGATGAATTATCTCTCACAGTAAAATCTGATATGAAGCAACAGAGGAAGAGCAACATGTTGCAGAGACATTTACTGATACTGAATCTGACTGCAGCCTTTTGATTTCCTTTCTCTGCTGCTCACATATTATGTGATATATTTCCTCCCAAAAGTCCAAAATCAACACATAAACAAAACCAAAACAGCTGCTGCAGCCTGCGAGATGGAAGACAAATGAAAACTAGACAATTACACCTTAAACCTTTTAACAATGTGCAATCTCGACAGTGTTTATTTCAGAGTTTAAAACAAAAAAAAAGAGGAACTAGCAAATATCTATAGCCTTTGATATATGATATAAATCAACAGGTTCTCATCCCAACTCGTCACATACTGACGCTTTGTCAGAGCTCTCGGCGTCGCTTTTTGGTCGCAGTAAACATGTGCTTGTATCCTTTAAAGCATTACCAATTTTTTTTTTTCAAAATAAAGCCCTAACTTCTTTGTGTGCCTTTTTACTGGAATAAGCCTAAAAAATAATTTAAATAAAATAAAATGTGTATTTTTTTAATTAATTAATTAATAAATGTTCCCAACAGGTGACTCACACAGCAGATAAACACATGGCAGCTGTCTGCAGGATCTCTGAGAATTTGGGTGCTTAAGCAACTACGAGGAATCAGGCTGCAATAAAACACATTTTAAATAATGTTGTTCTTTTTAGGCCAAACTAAATAAATAACTGAAGGGTTTCCCCACCAGAGGTGTATTCCTTAAAGTGTTCAGCAGGCTGTGATTTACACTTTATTTTGGTGAATGAGGTGTTGGGTGTATGTCTTTATTTTGATACAGGACCCTCTACAGAACAAGACATGAATCACCGTGTATCATTTCAGTATGTAACATGATTAAATGGTTCATAACTACAAACCAACTTTAGTCAAATTATCCCAAATTAACCGATACCCAACGGGGGAATTCATTTCTTTTTTTAGCTCTAACGCTGGGGAACAAACTTCCCTTGATACTCTTGTTGTACGAGGTTGTACTTTATATGTGCACCTGTGTACAAATCCTTCTTTGTCTTCCATTGTTGTTGTTTTCTTGATTTTTTTCTTTTGTTACCTATACAGGAAAATAAATCTCACCACGATATATTAAGTATGTCACTGCCTCATCAGCAAATCTTTAGAAATAAAAATGACTTTATTATTATTATTATTATTATTAGATATTTTAATTTTGTTAAAGCATTTTTTATGTTCTATATATAGGCGAGGCAGGCTGAAACTCTACATAGTTATTTCCAGGAAACTTCCTAGAAAATGATTAGGAAATTACAGACCTATAAAATAAAGCCTTACCTCTTTGTTTTTTTTCAAAATAAAGGTCCAAATTCTGTATCTAAGCCTTCTTACACAACGTATTCTCACAGAAGGGTTCGTATGATTTAAAGCATAATTATTTTTTTTCAAAATAAAGGCCTTAATTATTTGTGTGCCTTCTTACTGGAATCAGTCTAAAATAATATAATTTGAATAAAATAAAATGTGTATGTTTTTGAGTATGTAAACTCACTAAAGTTGCTAAATTAAAATTAAAATTAAAATTAATGAAACAATAATAATAATAATAATAATAATAATAATAATAATATATAACTAATGAAACAACTTTTACCAAAACTTTTTTAATGTCCTTTTGTGTCCTTTTGATGGATGAACTTGTGCCCTGACTTGAATGAAGCCGTCTGGCCCGTGTAGCCGTGATCGTCTGTCATTCTGAGTGTTTTGATCCGGCTTAGGTTTCTATCACCTCGGCAGGATCGTGCCGCCTCGGAGGAGGAATGTACTCTGAAGTCAAACACTAGCTCAGACGTGTAAATATAGTCCTATGGTGACGCTGTCGGTGACGACGCGGTTTCAGGACTCTAAACTCGGCCCGTCGACTTCACGGACTGATGACATCATGCCAGACAGAAAATAGTGAAGCGCTGCCTCGTTTCCTCACTACTTCCTAACTTCCTTCCTCTCTTCCTTTCCTCTTCCATCTTTCCCTGTTGGCTCTCCTCCTCCATGTACAGTACACGACCAACATACTCCGGCTGCTCCAGTCACAGTTATTTATAATAGTTATTTATAATAGTTATTTATAAAGCCTGAGCTACATCAGTTAAAGGTGCATTCAGTAATGTCCTCCTTCATTTAACTAACGTGTGACCAGATTCTGCTGGTGTATTGGGATGTGTACTTATGTTATTACAGTAATATTTATTTATTTCATTCATTTTTCTTTTTTAGATTAATGTATTTTATTGTATAAGCTCCAAGATCAGAGGATTGAAAGCTCCAGAACAACTACTAAATGGACCTTGTGGTTGACTTTGTTTTGCTGTTTCCAAGAAAACGTCATGGTTGGGTTTTTTTCCCTCTTCGGAGGACTACATTTGTTTTTGTTTTCATTCTTTTTCAAATTACTAGCCAATGTAGGAAAAGAAAAATGATAATATTAATAATAATCATAATAGTTAAACCATATTACTTAGAAAAATAAAGAATAAAATAAATAAAAAAGCAGGGGCAAATAAGCCGGCCATCTTAACGACATGTAAACAAATAAACAGACAACAACAACAACAATAAAAAAATGTTAACGAGTCGACATGGAGACGTGTAAACAGACAAATATCAACAATGACAGTAAAAAAACAGCTGACAAACATAGAACAGACACATTAAGACGTGTCACAAATGTCACTAATGTAACTTACAAAACAAAACAACGGTCTCCTGGTTAAAAGTCCTGTGTTTGTTGGACCGTCCCATCATAAGTAGTCTTTCTCGCTTTACACTACGTCACTAACTCTCACCGTAGTATTTATACGTGGATGTGTTTACGTTGCAGTCAGTACAGGATACATGGCGTACACATGACACGCAGTAATCAAGAAAACCTTTCTTATTGCACGTTAAACGGCATTATCGTGGTATTTGTAAATGGTTTGAAACTGTTTTGTGTTTCAAAGGTAAAGTTAAATAATCTTAACCAAGATAATATAAAAAGAAATAAAAAACTGAAACCCTCAAAAGTATCCAACCTGTTCTCACGGGAAGGCGTATAAATACATTTCACGGACATTCTGCGTGTCGCATTTTAGCCTATTCGTGTGTCATTTGTACGCAAACGTCCGCAGTTGGGTTCAGGCAAGAAAACCACTTAAGGAAAAACATCGTGGTTGGGCTTAAAATACGTACGGAAACAACGTTACACAACTACAGAAAACACGTCACAAACGTGAATAAGAAACACGTGACAATCATCATTAACGTAACTTACAAAACAAAACACTGGCCAACAACGGCCTCAAACACGGGTCTCCGTGTCCTGTGTTTGTTGGACCCATCCTCCCACCATCAGCGGTCTTCCTCGTGTTTTATACTACGTCACTAATTCTTACCGTAGTATTTACACGTGTGTGCATTTACCTTTCAGTCAGTACAGGATACATGGTGTACAAAAGACACACGGAAATCAAGAAAGGTGTACTTATTGCACGCTAAACGCCTTGCGCGTTATCGTGGTATTTATACGTCTTTTTGTACAAACGGGCTGATAACAGGGTTTGTAAACCAAACTAAAATAAAAAACTATAAACCCCAAAAGTATCATATATAACATGCATATCAGAATTTGGGGAATTATTTGAGAAGTCTTATTAAAGTAGGGCTGTAATTTTTTTGTAGGATTTTATACACAAACGTGTTTTTGTTGGAAGATCCCTGCAGGAGTACATGCTGACCTGGTGGTTTGATACCGTGTCTCGTACTCTGCATGGTTGCACGTTAAAAGCTCCCAACACTCCCTCAGAACACCTGAGGCACACACAGATCAGGTGTCAGATAAAACTCACGCGAGCAACAATTAACTCTCCAGTTTCAGGGGGGTTTCAGGCACATCGGGCATTTCCATCTGAAGTCTCGGCTACAACAAAGTGGAACTTCCCCCCCTGACTTCTCCCCGACTCAGAAGAGATTGCTGCTGAGCGGAGAATGAAGCCGGGCCGGTTTTCATACCAGGAACGTTCTGCAGCGACGCCGTTGTGTTTGTTTATGCAGATGTCAGCACAAAAGATGACGGCGAGCTGTTATGTAAGCAAATGCCTCTGAATTCTTTTCATGTCTTTAATCGCTATGCCAAAAACTCCATTATGTAACCGCTTGCAAAAATATTTGTATTACGTTCACGCTTAAGTATTTAATTAATAAATGTTCCAATCAGGTGACTCACGCAGCAGATAAACACATGACAGCTGACTGCAGGATCGCTGAGAATGTGGGTGTTTAAGCAACTACGAGGAATCATGATGCAATAAAACACATTTTAAATAATGTTTGACGGCTTCTTTTTAGGCCAAACTAAATAAATAACTGAAGGGTTTCCCCACCAGAGGTGTATTCATTGAAATGTGCAGCAGGCTGTGATTTACACTTTATTTTGGTGAATGAGGTGTTGGGTGTATGCCTTTATTTTGATACAGGACCCTCTACAGAACAAGACATGAATCACCGTGTATCATTTCAGTATGTAACATGATTAAATGGTTCATAACTACAAACCAACTTTAGTCAGATTGTCCCAAATTAACCGATACCCAAAGGGGGAATTCATTTCTTTTTTAGCTCTAACGCTGGGGAACAAACTTCCCTTGAAACTCTTGTTGTACGAGGTTGTACTTTACATGTGCACCTGTGTACAAATCCTTCTTTGTCTTCCATTGTTGTTGTTTTCTTGATTTTTTTCTTTTGTTACCTATACAGGAAAATAAATCTCACCACGATATATTAAGTATGTCACTGCCTCATCAGCAAATCTTTAGAAATAAAAATGCCATTATTATTATTATTATCATTATTATTATTGTTATTATTATCATTATTATTGTTATTATTATTGTTATTATTATCATTATTATTGTTGTTATTATTATTATTATTATTATTGTTATTATTATTATTATTGTTATTATTATTATTATTGTTATTATTATTATTATTATTATCATTATTATTGTTATTATTATTATTATTATTATTGTTATTGTTATAGTTATTGTTATTGTTATAGTTATAGTTATTGTTATTATTATAGTTATTGTTATTGTTATTATTGTTATTGTTATTATTATTATTATTATTATTGTTATTATTATTATTATTGTTATTATTATTATTATTATTATTATTATTATTATTAGATATTTTAATTTTGTTAAAGCATTTTTTATGTTCTATATATAGGCGAGGCAGGCTGAAACTCTACATAGTTATTTCCAGGAAACTTCCAAGAAAATGATTAGGAAATTACAGACCTATAAAATAAAGCCTTACCTCTTTGGGTTTCTTTCAAAATAAAGGTCTACATTCTGTTTCTAAGCGTTCTTCACACAACGTATTCTCACACAAGGGTTCGTATTATTTATTATGAAGAGGTTATTTCTCATTTTTCATGCGTTCTCCTACGAATGTCCAGTAACGCGTGTCAATATTCGCTCGTTACATGAATATAGTCTTTTCAAAATAAACTTCACAGGAAACAACTCCCTGAGACAATAAAACAACGTAGTTAGGTTTAGGAAAAGATCGCGGTTTAGGTTCAAATAACTCCAGAAGCGATGTAACTTCACTACGTAAGTTACGTGACAGAATAAATCAACGATGACTCTTGGTTTCAAGCGGGACACCAACGCCGGTCTCTCCTGGTGGAAGTCCAGTGTGTTTTGAGAGTTTTTTCAGAGACCGACACACGGGGTTCCCCTCCAGCGTTACGTTTGGACGGACCGGGGACGGCGTGTCACTATACGCTCGTTACCTGCATAGTGTCCTTTCAAAATAAACTTCTGTTTGTAATTCGGTTTTATATAACAGAACCACTTAATCAGGGTTAGGAAACGGTCCTGGCCGACGTTAACTTCACCGACTAGCGACTCACGGGACTGACGATACCGGTTCATCACATACTGTCGCTAAAGGGCGTCTCCGTACGTCGGTCTCCGATGCCGAGGGGCGCTGACCAAACAGCGGTCATTGACGAGTTGGGAGAGAGAACGGGTTGACAAATTGATTTAGTGAGATATATACAAATTACAGTACATTACTTTTTGTAGGTATAGCTACAAACAGTGTATTAGGACAGCCTGCTTTATTTATTTATGAGTCTAAAAATAATGGAATCAACCTAAAAACTGCCCTTTATCTGTTTTTATTTCATGTCACGGCAACTGAGTTCTGTTCTACATTTGATAAGATGACCTTTGCTTAACCCCAACCCAACGAAAAAAAAAAAGATTTTGAAAAAAAAAAGACAATAAAAGTATGTTTTTGACTTTAGATTGTAAACTCCATAAAACAACATTAAAAATTAATATAAAAAATGAAATGCTGAAAACAAACTAATGAAACAACTTTTGCTTAGAAGTGCTGATGTTATAAAGGTAAAACATCAATTAAATCCAGGACTGATTTACCTGAAACACATATATATATATCTATATGTATATAGATATATATATATAACATAGTGTTTGTATAGAACATATTAAAGACCCTGCTCATTCATTATTAAAGGTTGTGTAAGCGGATCTCTGCCGGCGGCTCCAGGCTGCAGCTCCCTCCCTCTCTGCTGCACTGGAACTCCTCTGTTTATGTTGACATGGTTGTTGCCATGGCGACGACACCTTCACGCCCTGAGGACTTCCACCCTGGAACGCAGACACACAGACAGACAGACGGGCAAGCGAGGTAGAGACACACAGGGAGTGTCTGAGAGAGAGAGAGAGAGGGAGGGAAACCTCAGCCAGGGCTGCGTCCCATTATGAAAACTTTACATCCTTTGTTTCCTTCATCAGTCTGTAATGTTGAATTTAGCTTTCATTGTTATTTCTTCTATTTCTACTTATTTCTACTGTTATTTTTTAATTGTTTTACTGTAATTTAATATGTTTTTTATGTTCATTTTTATGTAAAGTACTCAGTGCATGTAATATCCTTATTGTTTTTATTGTTAAACACTTTGAGCTGCATTTCTTCTATGAAATAAAGATTATTGTTATCATTTTTATTATTATTTTGTACGTCATATGTTTGGTTGTGATGTATTTTTATTGTGTTGGGTTTAAAGGTGATATTGTAAATGTATTATTAAAAAACATTTGATGAATTTATATTTTTTCATATTTTTCTCCTATTTTACATTTAAGTTTCTTTTACATATTTTTTATAATATTTTACATATTTGTATAGTATTTTTAACATTTTATAGTATTTTTCTTCTATTTTACATTTAAGTTTCTTTTACATATTTTTATAATATTTTACATATTTGTATAGTATTTTTAACATTTTATAGTATTTTTCTTCTATTATACATTTAAGTTTCTTGTACATATTTGTATAATATTTTTCACATTTTAATGTATAATTCTTCTATTCCACATTTATTGATTCTTTTACATATCTTTTATAATATTTTTCATATTCTTTATAGTATTTTTCTTCTACTCTAAATTTATATTTCTTTTTGCAATACTTGTTTTTATTGGGTTTTTTTTCTTACTATGTTTATGTTATGCACCAAAACACCAAATCAAATTCCAGTAGTTGTAAAAGTACTTACAGTAGCTGCAGTAATAGTATAGAGTAATACGACAGCAGAAGTAGCATTAGCACTACTAGTAGGAGTTGTAATAGAGTACTGTAGTAGTAGAAGTATTTCTATTGTGTCCAACTTATTTTACATCTTATATAATTTTATATTTTATATCCATCTCGCTGTATTATATTACAAGTTGCACCTTTAAATGTCAGATATAACCGTTATTTTCAAGTTGAAATTAAGCTTTTCTCCGTCTCTCTGTCGTTAATAAAACTCACTCAGTTGTTTTAAATCTGCACGTAGAGAAGAAAAACAGAGAAGTAAGAGATCGTAGAAGGAAACAGTTTTGTGAAATGGGACGTGTCCCAGGAATCCCAGGCTCCAGAGGCTCCAGAGGCCTCTGCTCTCTGCCCTCTGCTCTCCGCTCTCCGGGCTCCGGGCTCCGGGCTCCGGGCTCCGGGCTCCGGGCTCCGGGCTCCGGGCTCCGGGCTCCGGGCTCCGGGCTCCGGGCTCCGGGCTCCGGGCTCCGGGCTCCGGGCTCTGGGCTCCGCGTGGCATCACTTCCTGCGCTGCTCACTGCTCACTTATTTTTAGATCATGTGTAAACTGGGTTACATGACTTTTGGCAGCTGCGACGCACAAACACAGAAACACACCCTGTTTGAAGTTTCAGTGACGTTAAAACACTACTGATCTTTATTTGTCTCATACGTGAGATGACAGCCGTAAAAAGACGTGACGTCACCGCGTCGACATGTTTCTGTGTAAATAGACTCGTAGTCATAGACGACATTTCTGGGCTAATATTAGCATCATACTTTATATTTATACTTTTAGATTTGATTACATCACACATATAAATAATACATAATAATAAAAAAGAAGTTTATTCAAGTGTGCTATCAGTGTACTTCTTTCTTTTTCTTTTTTAGTGTACTTCCTTGAAATAACTAATTATTGAAGTATACTTTCAGATTACTTTTTATGTACTTCTCAGAGATAAACTTAACAAAATGATACTTAAGTATACTTGGCTTATACTGACAAGTATACAGAAAAGTCTACTACTAAACTACTAGTTTACTCTCAGTAAACTAGTAGTGTACTTTAAAGTAGACTTTAAAGTGTACTTTCATAAACTAAAGTATGCAAGTATAGTAAACTATAAGTATACAGTGCAGTATACCTACAAGTTTACTTGTAGTATAGTTCATATTATAGTTGCAGTACAAAGTACAACTTGTATGGCAACTAGTTGTGTACTCAAAGTTTACTACAGTTACATTTAAAGTATACTTTTATAAACCAAAAAGTGCGCCAATTTAAGATGTTAGTATTGGGAATATACAGTACGTGATTTATACTTAAGTTTACTTCCTAAAATAAAACTTTAAAAAAGTAAACTTAAAATTAGAGAGTATGCTTTCAGATTACTTTTTATGTACTTATCAGAGATAAACTTAAGTATACTCGGCTGATACCGACAAGTATACAGAAAAGTCCAAGTATATTCGTCTTATACTGAAAAGTATGCAGAAAAGTTCACTTAAGAAAACTTACAAGTCTACTTGCAGTAAAAACTATTTAACTAGTAGTTTACTGAGAGTATACTTTAAAGTGTACTTTCATAAAGTATACAAGTATAACTAGCAAACAGTATACCTATAAGGTCACTATAGTTGCAATACAAAACACAACTTGTATGTAAACTAGTTGTGTACTCCAAGTGCACTACTACTCTTACATTTAAAGTACACTTAAAAGTTTACTTTTATAAACTAAAAAGTGGACTAAAGAAGAAGTATTGAAGTAGAATATTGAACTATTAGTATACTTATTACATAAAGAATACTTGGGAATGTACTGTGTATAAAGTACTTTAAGTTTACTTCATAAAATAAACTTGAAGTATACTTCCAAACATGAAGATATAAACTCAAAATGACATTAAAAAAGAACCTCAAAATATTAAATTAATGGGTCAAAGTTCTATTAAAGGTTTGTATTTTATATATTTTTCAATCATTGACGTCAGATGTGACGGGTTATGAAAACATCCTGGTAGAGGAATCCCTCGTCTTCCCTCTGACGCCATTAAAGTTAAAGTTTAACGTTAAACTTCTGCTTCTCTCCGTTGAAGTCAAACTGCTTCCTGATGAAACCAGACGCCTCGCAGCAGCAGCAGCAGCCCGGCTGTGTCTCCGTACGCTCGGCTTCGCTCTGTTTCGCTCTGCTAAGCGTGACTCAGCACGTTTCTTGTATTGTTGTTGGTCACATGTTCCGATGACTCAGCAGATCTCTGCAGAGAGAGAGAGAGAGAGAGAGAGAGAGAGAGAGAGAGAGAGAGAGAGAGAGAGAGAGAGAGAGGAAACATGTGACCTGAGAGTTTTTTTACATCGTCTTTAACCTGGTTTCATCAGATCGTCTCATATGACCGTGACTCATTTCATCACGTTATACTCTGATTTCACTCTGTCATGTTGTTTATTGTCTCGTGAAATCTGACCTCACTTCATGTAATCTCAGTTCAATCTCCTCTCTGAAAGAGAGTTATCTGTTATCTGGTACATTTCAGGGCTTTTGAGTTACAGATGGAGAATGTTAAACCTTTCCTCCTGTGTTTGCTCACCTCGTATCGTCAGCTTCAGCTCGTCCATTAACTGATGAGTTTATCTTTTCCTTGAACGACATTAAACCTCAAATGGGTTTCCGATGTGTCGGTGAAGTCGCTGAAGCATCTACCAAACTAATGTTATATAAAGTAAAGATATCAACAACAATCTACATTCAGTTGTTGTCTAATCTAAGTTTCAGTCTTAAACATCTACAGTTAGTTGTTTTATATGTTTTATTAGGTTTTATAATAGTAGCAGTGACACTACTACTACTACTACTACTACTACTTCTACTACTTCTACTACTACTACTACTACTAGAAGAGGTACTACGGTAGTAGACACTACAGTAGGACTGTTATCCCCTACTGTAGACACGACACATAACATTAACATCTTCACATCTGTCTATGTGCGTTACATTAACACACATATATCTCTGTACATTGCATAATCTTTTATACTTTGATATACAGTATGTACATATTTTTATAGTATTTTTCATATTCTTATTGTATTATTCTACTATATACATGTCTGTTTTTATACATATTTTTAGTGTTTTTTCATTTATTATATATTTTTTATTGTTTTTTTCTTCTATTATACTTTATGTTCCTTATACATTATTTTTTCATATTGTTATTGTATTTTTCTTCTATTCTTTATTTACCTGTCTTGTATATATTTTTATAATATTTTTTGTATTTTTATTGTATTTTTCTTCTATTATACTTTATGTTCCTTATACATTTTTTTCACATTATTTTTTCATATTTTTGTTGTATTTTTCTTATATTCTTTGTTTCTTGTACATATTTTTTACATATTTCTTTGCATATTTATATTGTATTTTTCTTTTATTCTAAGTTTGTTTCTTGTACATATTTTATAGTATTTTTTCATATTTTTATTGTATTTTTTTCTATTCTACATTTATCTCTCTTGTATATATTTTTATAATATTCTTTTGTATTTTTATTGTATTTTTATTCTATCCTATATTTATGTTTCTTCATTTTGGCAATATTTGCTTTTATTTTTTATTTCCTATTTTTCTCTTACTATGTTTATATCGTGCACCAAAACACCAAATGAAGTTCCTCGTATGTAAAAAAACCCACCTGACAATAAAGCGGATTCTGATTCTGATAGTAGTATTTGTTGAACTGCATGTTGCAGCTCTTTAACAGCAGTAGTTGTAAAAGTACTGACAGTAGCTGCAGTACTAGTAAAGAGTAATACAACAGCTGTAGTACCGTTATCACTACTGGCAGGAGAACTGTAGTAGTAGTTTTTATTGTGTTGCCTCATTTCATCTCACATCTCATATCATATTTAATATTTCACATCTATCTGTTCATATCTGTGGGTCACTTTGGGCCAATGGGAGGGCTCAGGTGAGATGACATCACCCCCCTGATCAGCAGTGTGACCTCAGCCTGCATCACCATGAATTCCTAACGAGGGAATCTGACGGCGTCCAATCAGCACGGGCCTGGATTATCAGGTAACGAGGCCTGACGGCACGCAGCCAATCACGTTACAGCTCATACAGATTACTGGCTGCTGGTGGTGCTCAGAGGGAATCAATAATGCACACACACACACACACACACACACACACACTGAGCCTGCCTTTACTACCACTATACGGTAAATGACGGAGCTCAGACGCTTCTAGAGAAAGGGAAGGACGGTCGGACACACGAGACATAAATAAGGAAAGAAAAGTGAGAGTGAGAAATCAGAGTGGACGGGATGATCTCAGTGTGTGATTCACTGCCAGCAGCTGTGAGTCACCACTGTATAACAGCAATTTAACACCAGAGAGGTTGAGTCACGTCGTGTTGAGCTGTCACTAACTGCTGCTGCTGCTTCTATCAGCTTCTATCAGCTTCTATCAGCTTCTATCAGAGCTGTTCATACAAAACTAAACGGGCTCCGTTCTCACTCTGATTAGTTAGTTTCAGCCAGAGGTTTGCTGTTTTTCCCTGGCTGGGGTGTAGAATAGAAAATACTTTATTGTCTGATTGTCGTGTACGAAAGGCATCACATTAACCCTCTGAGACCCACAATAGAGCCGTTTTAGTCTCTTTTTAGGGGGAGATAGCAGGTCAACAGTAGATGTCACATAGAAGTGGTGAACATCATCTGAAAGCTGAGAACCTGAAGATTAATTTGAGATGCAGCTCAGCACTGTGTGTCAAGTTGTTCTAGTTATAAATCAGAAATAACATTAAAAGTGTATAAGAGTCTAGACCAGAGGTTAGCAACCTGCGTCTCTTCAGCTCCTCACCAAGCCATCCATCCTCTGAATGCTCTAGGTCTCTAGTCTGATCCATCCATCCTCTGAATGCTCTAGGTCTCTAGTCTGATCCATCCATCCTCTGAATGCTCTAGGTCTCTAGTCTGATCCATCCATCCTCTGAATGCTCTAGGTCTCTAGTTTGATCCATCCATCCTCTGAATGCTCTAGGTCTCTAGTCTGATCCATCCATCCTCTGAATGCTCTAGGTCTCTAGTCTGATCCATCCATCCTCTGAATGCTCTAGGTCTCTAGTCTGATCCATCCATCCTCTGAATGCTCTAGGTCTCTAGTTTGTGGCTGTAAAGTTTCATGAGGCTGTGATTATCCTAGAGGTCACCACAGGTCATCACAACATCATCACACATGAATCCAGTTGTGCTCATTGGATCCACCAGTCTCAGTTTTACAGTGAGACCCAATTTATGGAACCCAACACTGTTTTAGGACCCCAGGATGCAGAAATATTCAACATTTTTGCCCCCCATACTGCATGTGATGATCATAAAGTGGGCATGTCTGTAAAGGGGAGACTCGTGGGTACCCATAGAACCCATTTACATTCACACATCTGGAGGTCAGAGGTCAAGGGACCCCTTGCTAGTATAGTGGTATTAACAGGTAGCAGTAATCGGTGTAGTAGCCGAGCTATCAATACTATTTAAAGTTTCTTTTGGCTCAAAGACTGTAAAATAAACCTGAGATAATCCCATGATCGTTTGTGGTAAAATAACATTTTGTTTGTACTTGAACTCCTCGTGAACTCAGTCGAACCTGAAACATGACTAGGAAGGTTTAAACCTGCCGAGTCACCGTGATGATGGTGGAAAAAGGTTTTGGTCACACCTGATATGATCGCCTCAGATCATCCTGTCCCTTTGAGGGGGAAATCACAAACCCTGACTGTCGGTAATGTTGGTATGTGACAGACGTGATGATGCCAGCTCAGAGATCACATGACCTGAGTCTCCGTGTTACTCGGCAGGTTTCACAGGGAGGAATTAAAGCTTTGTTTGGCTGGTTCTTCCTGGTTGCAGTGACTCTGGTACTAGAACACCTGGTGCTGGCGTAGACCTTAAAAACATCGCCTTTCTTGCTTCATAGTTTGGTGTTGTCTTTCATAATCTTAAACGTTTTAACTGAGAATCATTTCCTGCAAAACTGGTGATAAATAGATGCAACAAAAACTGTCAGTTGAAAGAAAACCAGAGGGACATTGTCATCCTTATAAACGGGGAAATTAGCGACCTATTAGAGAGCAGAACTCTTTTATCACCAGGCTGTAAACGGGTTTATTACTGCTGTAGAGTCGTCATTGTAACGTGCAGGTCTGTGGCGACTGACTCGCTTTTAAAGCCGTTAGAGGAACTTTTGACAGTTCCGCGGGGCGGCAGTATCTCAGTCCGTAGGGAACCAGAAGGTCGCCGGTTCAAGTCCCCACATGGACCAGTACTGGTAGCTGGAGAGCTGCTAGTTTGCCTCTTGGGCACTGCCAAGGTTGCCTTGACCTTGAGCATGGCACCAAACCACCCAACTGCTCGGCACGCCTGAAATTTTTTTAATTTCCCCTCAGGGGAACAATAAAATATTTCTTCTTCTTCTTCTTCTTCTTCTTCTTCTTATTCTTCTTTTTTTTGAGGGAACCCTTAAGTTAAAGGAAAATCTAAGTTTCTCCAGACCAGCGGACAGTAACGTATCTTTCACCCTCCTGTTGTGAGTCGGAGGTAGAACATGTTTCCATTTAAACAGAATAAGTCTCGTTGCCAACAAGCTGGTGAAGGAGAGAACATGTTGCATGTCTTTAGAAATGTTGGGCTGAAGGACTCCGAACAAAGCCAAGAGAGGTCCGGGGGGATAAGAGCAGCATTACCTGCTACCTTAAGTGTGTTGAAGATCTCGGACCAACATGTATTGAGCTCCGGGCAGGACCAGAACATGTGAGTGAGGTCGGCTGGAGATTGCCGGCACCCGTTACATGAACCTGTTAAATTGGGATACATCTTAGATATAATGGACTCTGTGCACAAGCTTACATTGTAGGAGGCATCGTAAAATACACGGACAAACTACGTGTTTTGTTGTTTCGTTTGGAGGACTTGTTGGAAGATAATTCAACTTTGCACAGCGGTTTCTGAGTGTTTCTGGATAACATTGTGTGTCAGATGATCTTGTGTTGATGTGTTCAGTTCAGCTCTAACGTCAGTACTCTGAACGCGACCTTCAACCACCCGGAAGCCCAAGAGACCGATCTCTACAGCGACGGTGGCAGAAAACAAAATGAAACACAATGAATGAGTTCAATAGAAAGTGATGTCCTCACACAAGACACCTGCTGTGTTTCAGTTCAGGGACGCACCACGTGTGTCTCGCGTCAGCATGTTATTTACTGTAATCTAACGGGTTATAAAGTGTGTCGTAACTCTGTAAATCACAGCTTCACCCAACCACAACATCAGGTGTTTATTTACTGTATTGAAGTAATGACTGATGAGAAAGCTCTTCTCTCCTACACCAGTTTCAGCCCTGAATCCACCTGAACCCTCCTTCTCTGTTTTTCCTGTTTTGGACTTGAGAACGAGGCTTTGTTGTTTTTGTCGCCCACTCAGACGACTTCTTGCATCACTAAGCTGCTGGAGATGTTGAGGGGGAGACAAAGATCTCTACTCAGATAAAATGCTCCCTGTGGGTTATAACTGTTTAAAGATCTCCTTTATAGTGAGGCTGAACTCGGAGTCAGCTGAGACATCAGTCTCGTTTTAAAACGGCCTTTACAACCTAACTTTATGAAAAATAAATAAATAAGACCCTAACTTTATGAAATCAATCAATAAATAAATAAATAAATAATACCCTAACTTTATGGAAAAAATAAATAAATAAATAAGACCCTAACTTTATGGAAAAAATAAATAAATAAATAAGACCCTAACTTTATGAAATCAGTCAATAAATAAATAAATAAATAATACCCTAACTTTATGAAATCAATTAATAAATAAATAAATAAATAACATCTTAACTTTATGAAATAAATAAATAAATAAGACCCTAACTTTATGGAATAAATAAATATATAAATTAATAAATTAATAAATGTATTTATTTATTTATTAATTTATAAATTAATAAATTAATAAATACATAAATAAGACCCTAACTTTAGAAAAAATAAATAAGTAAGACTGAATGAATATCAGCTGATCAATGTGATGAACAGTCAGCAGAAGTTCAGCTCTGCAGCACAACATGTTTTTACTAACTCTCCTGACAAACAGCACGTTCCCCGTCTGCCGTGGATTTCCCACTTTTGCAATGTGGGTCAGTGGTTCAGACGAGAGCTGCATCATGCCACCGGCGGCTCAGACTTCCAGCTCAACAGCGGAGGAGGAGGAGGGGGGGTATTTCCAGCTCTGTGCCACAAACAAAAGGCAAAGAAACGATCACTCACTGTGGAGCAAGAACAAACAGAACCACGACGACAGTTCAGTCACTCTGGGGCTAATTTGAGCTGAACCTGTTTTTGCTGTTCAGGGTTGAACGTGACTCGGCTCAGCAGCGCTTCCATGGAACAAACAAACGGCCTCACCGCACACAGTTACTCAGCAAATCATAAAGGAACAAAGGCTCCATTCTAACACTCGGCCTGTTTACGAGGGGCTCCGGCTCTATTTCAGGACGCAAGTAATCATTTCGTCAGCGGGACGGGGCGCGGTGGCACGATCCGTACCCGGGTATCGGTTAATCAGCGTAGGAGGAGGAGGAGGAGGAGGGGGAGGAGGAGGAGGAGGTCAGGAGGTCAGGAGGCTGCAGCTGACTGACTGACTGGCAGCTGTGTGTTGAAACTCTGAGGAGAAACTTACACATCACAGTCACAGTGTTGCTGCCGACCACATGGCCTCTTTCATCATGTGGCTGTTTGTTAACCGTCTGACGGACTGAGCGTGTCTGTGTGTGGACTTCTTTAGAAAGTGAGGACATTTTGTCTCCATCAGAGGACTGTTTGAGGGTTAGGACCTGGTTTTAGGGTTACAGCTAGAATGAAGGTCATGTTAAGGGTTAAGAGTCCTCAGAGAGTCTGTTCACAAAGTCACATTGTGGGGACTCGACTCCACAGATGGATAAAGACAGAGGTCAGCGACCTGCGTCTCTTCAGCTCCTCCACATTTTCATTTTATTTATCATTGTTGTAGGTCTATGGTACGACGGTACGACAGAGTATTAGGGCCAAGATTTAGAGAATAAAGTCATAATATTATAAAGTAGTAATTTTACCTGCTATTTTCTTTTCTTTCTCGTAAAGTTAAGACTTTATTCTCGTAATATTCTGACTTTATTGTGTAAATCTTAGATGTTGTTTCCCTCAATGTGGTCCTAATACTCCGTAGTACATTGTCTCTTTGGTCCTCACTGCATTAGACTGATATACTATATACTTAGACTATAAACTGTGTTACCTTCATCACAATGATCACATGTTTTGTGGCTCCAGACAGGTTTTTATTTATTTTTTAGCCTAAAATGCAAAAAAGAAATGCACTGCTGCTCCACCACTGAGAATAACTGAGTGTCTTTATTATATTATTATATTATTAATACAGTTCAGACATAAACTCCATCTAACGACGCTTCAGAGGAAAGGACGTCTCATGTCTCTAAAAACATATTTCCTGGTTTCCTCTCTCCTCACCTGGTTTCCTCTCTCCTCGCGTGGTTTCCTCTCTCCTCGCGTGGTTTCCTCTCTCCTCTCGTGGTTTCCTCTCTCCTCTCGTGGTTTCCTCTCTCCTCGCGTGGTTTCCTCTCTCCTCTCGTGGTTTCCTCTCTCCTCGCGTGGTTTCCTCTCTCCTCTCGTGGTTTCCTCTCTCCTCGCGTGGTTTCCTCTCTCCTCGCGTGGTTTCCTCTCTCCTCGCGTGGTTTCCTCTCTCCTCTCGTGGTTTCCTCTCTCCTCGCATGGTGGAAAAAACGCAAGTCTGATTCTCGTGCACAGATTGTTTAACCTCTTCATAAATATAAATAAAGCAGCTTTAAATATGAGACCTTTCTAATGAAGTGGAACAGAAACGTCTGACAACAGCAGCTCAGTTCAGTGTAATAATATAATTAAATATTACATTCTTTTAACCCTTTAATCGTCTCGACCATCAATAAACAACCCTCTCTTCATCTCTCCTCCTACGGTAACATGTCAGAGAGGTCAGCTGACACGATGACGTCATCGTTTGAGTCACACTCCAGGAAGAACATGAATATCATCACACACACCCGCACACACACACACACACACACACACACACACACACACACGCACACACACACACACACACACACACACACACGTCTAAAATGACAGTTTGAATTGAATAATAATAAATGCATAAAGTTGATGATCGGTGTTTGACCTCGTTGAACTTGGACGTCTCTCTCTGTTGATATTTTCCGCTGTGTAAACTCTCGTCCTGATAAGAGCTTTCCCAACAACTGTTTCCTGTTCGTTCATTCATTCAAGGTTAAAGGGGGAATTCTGTGGAATGTTTTTTGTGGCAAACCAACAGAAAACAATAAAAACATTCAGAACATGAACGTCACATAAATCCATTAAACTTCCAAAGGATGCGATTCAGTGAGGATGAGTCCGTCCTGAAACTCTTCCTCCTCCCCAAAACGAGACCAAAACTAACGATGCATTCAGGCGTCAACCTGTAACAGTCAAATATCTCCAAGGTTATCACCAGGAAGTTCCTTTAAAAGGCCGACAAGGTGTCAGATATCTCCGTTTCATCAGTTAAGAGTCGTTGAAAATCACAACATGATGCTCAACTTCTTTTTCTTTTTTATTATTTATTTGTTTAGTAATATTTAGCGCCTATTTGGCCCTCAAGAGCCAAGCGCCCTGATATCTATATATCTTTTCATAACATATAAACCTGCGTCTTTTATGACAAATTTGTTTCTTTTTATCGCAAAATGCACATTTGTTATTAACTTAACTGATCCGCTAAATTATTCACCAACTATTTTAGTTATTTGTTAAGAAAAAAAAGTCTAAATTTCTCTGATTGCAGCTTCTTAAATGTGAATATGATCTGGTTTCTTTCCTCCTCTGTGACGGTAAACTGAATATCTTTGAGTGGTGGACAAAACAAGACGTTTGAGGACATCGTCTTAGACTATAAGAAACACTGAGAGACCTTTTTCACCACTTACAGACCAAACAGCTAATCGATTAATGGAGAAAATAATCAACAATGAGTGGAGTATGAAGTGCTGCGTATTTCCCTCCTCTCCCTGCTCTGCTAGTAGAACATGATGAGTTGAATCAGGTGTGTTAACGAGCTCTCGTTGAGCTGAACTCACCTGATCTGACGAGCTAATCACACATGGGAAGAGATGGGAAACATGCAGCAGTTATGTAGTTTATGTCCATCACAATATCAGTAAATTAATCTAAACAATAAATGTAGTTTTACAAAAGAGGCTTGTTTTTATTCACCTTTTGATGTCCTTGATTGTGACCTGAACCTTCTCATCAGTCTGAGTGTAACCTTCACTAAACATGTGTTCCATGATCCTATAAAATAAAGGTGTGTTACAGCTGGAGATGACGAGTTCATCTCTTCATCGTGGAAACAACCGCTTGTCTTTATAATCCCACGCCCGCGTTGACTTGGATTATGAAATACCAGATTTCCATTCCAGATTTTCTTTTTTTAAATTCATGAATCGGCAATTAAAAGATGACATAACTGCTGATGTTATGATGAGTCAGCACTTTGACAATGCGGAGGTTATTTTCCAACACCAGTATGTCACGATGTGCTGATCTTATATCTAATGATGGAGCTGTTTCCTGCTTCAGGACGGCGCCCCCTGATGACACAAGAATGTCCTGCTGGCTTACAGTGTCCAACTAACCCTTAATATCAAAAACAAAACATGTGATCATTGTGATGAAGGTAACACAGTTTATAGTCTAAGTATATAGAATATAAGTCTAATGCAGTGAGGGACAAAGAGACAATGTACTACGGAGTATTAGGACCACATTGAGGGAAAACACATCTGAGATTTACACAATAAAGTCAGAATATTACGAGAATAAAGTCACAACTTTATGAGAAAAAAAGAAAAAATAACACGTTAAAGCTGAAGAGCTGCAGGTCGCTGACCTCTGAACTAAACTCTTTCACATATTAAACATAATTAAAACCCCATAAAGCAGAAAGGAAAGGAAACACAAACTGTATATTAAATCACATTTTACTTTTATTATCTCTTCAATAAACTGCTACAAGCGTACATTTCATCTGTCATTCAGGATGTTCTTTATGCTCCAAAAGGCGTAATAACGAATCGTTGATTACAGACGCAGATTTACATTCTCACCTGTTTATTATTATCATGAAGGAATCAGTTGGAATGAATCAGCTGAACTGATCTCTTCTCCTCAAGAGGGAAACTAACTAACAGGAATCTGACAGGTAATCGTGCAACACCTGGTGGCACGCTGAGACTGTTTCTGGTGAATCCCACCAACCAGCCTCCGCATGCATACTTACTTTACTTTACTGCTCTTATAGGACCAATCAGCAGATTTTAGCATCAGAACTGAACCAAACCAGATCTAATATGGGCTGTATAAAACATATAGAATAATAATTCTTATCATTTTGTTATGTAAAAATAATCATCTTCCCATTACCTCCATGTGTAGCCGCCTGTGTGGCACTAATCAAAGACAATAGGAGTGATAAGGTAATGCTCTGAAGGGGAGATTCATTAGTCGTAAACTATTAAATTATTCACCAACTATTTTAGTTATTTCTTAAGAAAAAAAAAGTCTTCGATTGCAGCTTCTTAAATGTGAATATCTTCTGGTTTCTTTCCTCCTCTGTGACAGGAAACTGAATATCTTTGAGTTGTGGACAAAACAAGACGTTTGAGGACGTCGTCTTGAGCTTTAAGAAACACTGATCGATATTTTTCACAATCTTACAGACCAAACAACTAATCGATTAATGGAGAAAATAATCAACAGATTAGTTGACAATGAAAATAATCATATTCCAGCGATCTAGATGATGTAAAGAACCTGTAAATTCATATAGTAGTGTATGAAGTGCTGCGTATTTCCCTCCTCTGCTAGTAGAACATGATGAGTTCAGGTGCGTTAACGAGTTCTCGTTGAGCTGAACTCACCTGATCTGAGGAGCTAATCTCACCTGGGAAGAGTTGGGAAACATGCAGCACTGAGAACCACTGGGTTTCCTTTCTTGGCTTTGGATAACAGTCTTATAATTTACACTCAGAACGCTCTGAAATCAGTTCAGCGTTGCCAGTAGTCCCATACAGTCAGTGTGAAACAGAAAGAAACAGGAGGAATATGTCTATATCGGCTCATTAATGAGACAAATACCAAACAGATTGTGGCTATTAAAGTGAAACTTTGGCTATTTTAGGATGCAAACAAGGATGTAATACCCACCCTGTCCAGGATAGAACATTTAACTGAACTCAAAAACAGGAGAGAACATTTTTGTAATGAAGCCCTTCATGTAAAGACAGAGGAGGACGATGCAGACAGATTCTCACATCAGCTGAAGAACAGCGACACCTTCTGGATAAAAAAGGGAACTACATCGGAAAAATAGGAATCAGACGCTGCAGGACACGCTCCAAAACACCGATTTATAGACTGAATCAAAAGGCTGCTTCACTCTTAGTCGACTAATCGGCCTGGCTGAGATTTCATCAGTCGATTTTTAATGCTTTTTTCATGCTGAATATTTCCATAAAAAACTTCTGAGCACATCTCTGGTCAACACCAGATTTAAACTCTGTCAATTAAATCAACTAATCAGTTAGTCCTCCTTTGGTTGAGGACAGTCTGACTGAAATCAGAACATTTAAAAGCCTGCAGGTCGTATTCTTTGCACCAAAAGAGATGAACTGCTGCGTGTTTGTCTTTAGGTTGTTTTATAATTTTATTCTTAGGTATTGTCTTATTTATTGTAGTATTTATCAACTGTACTATTTATAGATTTTAAGGGCTGAGAGAGAGCCAGGGTGAAATGCATTTCATTGCATTTAAACAGAAACACTGTACTTTTAAATGCATATGACAAATAAACTTGAAACTTGAAACTTGAAACAGCAAGTACACATAACTGCAGTCGGACTGATGTGAGTCTGTTAATAAAGGTGTTTTATTGACCACTGAAAGTCATCCACATCTGATAAGATGCTGTTTTGACATCATATTTAAAGGGACTGTATTTACTGTGTGAACAGGTTGTAAAGTAACCGAAACAATGAGACCTTCCACAACGTTCTGGGTTTCCTCTCTCAGCCTGTAGAATGATTTTAATGTGAAGAATGTGGCACGTTTTTTCCGGCAAAATCCAACGGATGTGATGTCGTGCACGCTCGCGAGTGCCTTTATTTTCAGCTCCAGCTACAGGGCTAACAGCGTGCAACCACAGCTAACATTTGGTAAGAAAAGGAGTCCGCTGACGCCAACAAACGACCAGCTGCCACCACAACGCAGACTCCACGGAAGCACAAATACATCAGGGCAAGCAACAGGACGCTGACTGTCGTTACTGTCGTTGACTTAACGTCACAGGTGTCACTGTTAACAAGCTATTTCTCATTCTTACATCCCGCCCCGTTAATTAGGAATAAATCAATTCCACTACGACATTTTGATCATCTTCTCACTCTTTGATAATCTTTTTTTTTTAAAGGCTGTAATATTTCCAAATTACCTCCAAGCTGCTGCAGATTTTCTCCACCAGGACAAGAAAAAACGGTCAAATTTAAAACCCTAAATATTAGAAGATCACCATCATATACGGATCAGCCCTCGTCGGTCCATCACATCCCTCTAACACCAGGTTAGGTTGTGAAAAAGAAACAAGAAAAGGAATAAAGGAAAACTCTTCTGATATCAAAACAAAGAGCCAAGATGCCGACCGAACAGCTGGAAACGAGAACAGACATAAAACACTCACCTCTGCTGATAGAACATCATCCTAAAATCTGTAATATTAATGTAATAAACTGACGATGTTTCTTCTTGTTTGATAAAGTGGAGAACAGTAGTGACCGATCCTTCACCACGTAGTCTCAGTGTGTGTTCCCCTCCTCTCGGGGTAATTAAAACCACACTAACAGGTTAAATAAGACTCCATTTCCCAAGATGCAGTGGTCCGAGGGTTAACCACAGGCTCTGCTGTGACTACAACCCCGGTGCAAGTCTTCCTGCACCAGTTGAATATCCATAACGGCGCCGTTCACAGGAAGCACACCGATGCTTCCACTGCTGCGTCGCCGTGGATATTTCTGTCATGAATGTTCATCGTCACAGAGACTCAAGTCTGCAGGATGTGGAGGAGAAGAGTGTCTCACAGAGAGGAAGGATGAACAGTCCAGGGCTTCAATCATTTCTGTTTTCATCCCTCTCGATTCCTCCTCTTCCTCCTCCTCTTCCTCTTCATGCTCGGTTGATTATTTCTGCAGCTCCTGAGGTGCACTGAAGGTCTCGTAGACGTTGGCCGCAAACTCCTTCACCTGGTCGTTCATCAGCAGTTCCTGAGAGACAGACAGGAAGTTAGAGACATAATATACAGAGAAGTAAAGACGTTGATATGTATTCTGTATTTGCTGGTTCTGTGCTTTAAAATGTAATTCATATTTAGAAATGACAAAATTAACTGACGGACTAACTAACGGAAGTGAGGAAAGCAAGCCGACGAGTAAAGTCAAACAATTAAAACGGTCTCTAACATGAAACTGATATTTTGTCCTCTCTTTTACAAACATTAAAGGTCCCATATCAGCTCATTTTCAGGTTCATACTTGTATTCTGTGTTTCTACTAGAACATGTTTACATGCTTTAATGTTTAAAAAAAACATTTATTTTCCTCATCCTGTCTGCCTGAATATACCTATATTCACCCTCTGTCTGAAACGCTCCGTTTTAGTGAATTTCAATGAAATTGCAACAGAATTGCGTTGCTAGGCAACAGCTTGGGTCCATGTTTACTTCCTGTCAGCTGATGTTATTCACATACACTGCAACAGGAAATAAACTGGGACACATTTAGAATGTTTACGTTTAAAACTTTGAAATGATCTAAATATTTTATATTTGTGACATCATAAATGGACAGAAATCCAAACGGCTTGTTTCAAACGCACAATTTCTGAATACGGGCTGTGTGTGTTTCTCCGTATATTGAGCGTTTTGATAGTTTAACTGGATTTATATATCACTTAAACCTGCTTTATAATATAAAAGATATGAAAATGTCACTTTTTACAATATGGGACCTTTAAAGACTGATACTGGATTACTGTTGGGAACATGTGTTTGATTATCACTCAGCAAACAGTCAAGATAAAGTCAAACAAAAGGCAGAGTTTGGACTTTGTTTCAAGATAACTGAGCCAATCTGTGCAGCCTGAGCTGTTGACATCTGTTTGCCTAAACTTGATAGCTGACCAGCGGATTGTTAAGTGTACTTGGCTTTCATATTTGATTGGTTGAGTATTTTACCGTCTTTTAATGCAAAACAAATGGAACTAGTACGTGAAAGCCAGCGTCCCATTCTGAAGCAATGTAATCTATATGATGCTGTGAAGTTTGTGTTGGTGAGAGCCTGCAGCTGGTTTCACCTGGACGAAGTGGCTGGGAGTCTCGCTGCAGATGGTGTTGATCTGACCGTTGACGATGGGGATGATCTTCGCCAGCGGCAGACTGACTGCAGACAGACTGGACACAAACAAACACAAATACGACAGTCGGAGATTAACGACAATTTTCTCATAGAAAATCACAAAAGAATAAACTCAAATGAGCAGGAAACAATAATGTACTCATGTTAGTTGCTATAGTGTGTAAACAGTGATAAAAGCTAATCATGTTAGTCAGTGGAGCAGCCGACCTATCGGGTGCAGAGCTGGGGGCGGAGTCACAGGGAGGCGGGCGGAAGAACTCGGCCAGGTTGTCAAGAAGACGAGAGAAACCGCGGTTGAAACTGGCGTTCAGGACGGTGGTGAAGTCTGGACTGGAGGAGCAAACACACACACATCAGAATCACACACATCTACAGGTGTATAAACACACGCACGCACACACACACACACACAGGTGCAGCGTTTACCTGTCCAGCATGTCTCTGGTCTCGTTCAACAGTCTGATGGTCACAACATCGTTTTCAGTCAGCCCACATGCCTGCAGAGGACGAAGAGGAGATGCTGTTAGTTAAACAGCCAGATGTTTGATATCAGTGAGTACAGCTGTGTTTCATCCATCCTCTCTCTCGGCGTGTGAAGTGAGCGACCTGGTCAGCGAGCGCGTTCTCGTCATCAGCCAGCATGTACCAGGACATCGTCCGCTCAGAGCCGGCCTCCACCTCCGCCCTGATCCAGCTCAGCTGCTGCTCCAGCTCCAGCAGAGACAGACTCTGCTTCAGGGACACGCTGCAAATCAGACATTCATTCATTAGTCACTTATTCAGCAAGAAACATCACAACGTCTTCTGATTCTTCTGATTGAAGCCTCAGAGATCAGAGACGTGACCGAACTGAAAGTTTTGGTTGTTTTGTTTTGAAAATGTCTTGTGGCGCTGCGGGAACCAACGTTAGAATAGTTTTACATTTTCAACTGTTTTTTTATTTTATTTTAGTTTTAGTTAGTTTTAAATGTGTTTCTTAGTTTCAGTTTCTCAAGGTTTAGTTTAGTTTATGATATAATGTCTTAAAAACTCAAACTGAAATGGATTTACGTATTTATTCTTTTTTTTATTATTCTTTTTTAAACCAGGTAATATCGTTTCAGTTTACTTTTTCTTCAAGGATACAAATTTATTTAGTTTCAGTTTACTAACAATATTTTAATTATCATTATTTAGTTTATTACAATAACAGCCGTGTTTAGAAGGTGTTATGGAAATGATGGTATTAAAGGTAATCTGAGATCTTTAGAAGAATTGACAGACTGATATTGTTTGTTGCTTCTCTCTCATCACTTTAGACGGAAACTGTGTATTTATTTGTTGTTAGTTATTAGATGTTGTTTTATTAATAATAAGTATTGATTATTCTAGATTTTTATTTTGTTTAGATTTGATTTTGCTAGTGTTTTGTTTTGCTAGTTATTTGTTATCTAGATAGGTATAGTAGGCCGGTATTGGACCAGCATGCACCAAGAGCAGAACAAGAGAAGCCGCTTCGTTTGCTTGCTTTTGGATAAATAAATCATCAGAAACAGACATTCTGCAGGGACTATTTTGTCTTCAGGGGCACTTTGATGTAAGTTAGATTTTTCCGACATGGCCACTAGAAACCGATTTTAAGTTGCCACGACAAAAGGTCGCCTGTAAGTTGCGAAAATGTGCAAAACTCTTGCGAGACTCGTTGCCTGACGACCCGTCAGGTCACAACTTGGAGGTTACTTTCTAGACACGACCTATAATCTGATATTTTATTGTCTAAACAATTAACCAAAAATATGATAATGCAAATCATCTTTATTTACAGACACTCACCCTCCCAGAGAGTTCTGTACGGCTTTCTTCACTACCATCATCAACTCTGTCAAACCTGGAGCGAGAAAGACAGACAGACAGAGGTGAAGACTGACAGACTGACATAAACGAGGAGGAGATCTTGGTGTGTGTGTTTCCATCCTACCGTCTCCCAGGAGATGTTGGATACTGGACAGGTACTGCTGCTGGACGTCCGGGGGAGCCAGAGGAGTCTGGGAGGGAAACAAATGAAAGTCTTGAGTTCTCCTACAACTGAAACTTTGTGAAGCTTCCTTTGAAACACTAAAACCTTAAGGACATCATGAAATAAACAATATACCTTCTTAAAAAAAGAACACAGATTTTACGGTGACCTCATCCTGGACAAGTAGTTTGAGAAACCGGAATAGTTTGTTGCTACAGCTGCAACGATTGGATCCAGGAAGTGGAAGTCTCATGTCAAATATTTACATAAACAAAAATTGGTTTGTATTTAAAGTTAACTGTAATAATGTGCACAGCAGAAACTGACGGTGTTAAAGTTAATGCTGTGATCCTACAGGTTGTAGAAGCGAAAGAAGCTCCTGAATGTTGTGTTCCTCACCATGGTGTTCTTGCCCACAGAGTTGTCCAGGTACAGGTATCCTCCGATGATGTTCAGCTGGACTCTCAGTAGAACCACCAGCATGCAGGTGCTGTACACCGCCACGATGGTGCGGGTGAAACCTGAACAAGACCACACACGTTTGGGATCAAATACTAGATCTCAAATCTGACTGTGAAAAGCTAAAAAATCTGTTTCTGTGCAGTAAAATATTTTCCTGGGATTATTTACAACTGATTTGTGACAGCTAATAGCGTGAACTCACTGATGATCTTTAAATCCTCCCAGATTTCCAGCTTGTTGGCCGGTCTGTGAGACGATGGGGAAGAAGAAACTGTTTATGTTTCACATCAAGACTGAGAACAACGCTGCGTTTTACAGCACACTTCCTGTTTCACTACAGACAGTAAAGTAACACTTCAACATGTTTAGTACAACAGAAACATCTAAAGATGGTGACAAAGTGGCACAAGAATGTGTAGTACAAGTGAATGAGGAATTGTTTTTATCTATTGAAGCTAACAGTAAAATGCTACTCACTTGGCCTTGAGGAGTGCGGTGAGGCTTTCTGAGTTGAGTTGACAGGCGATGGCTTCTCTCAGTGGAGGCAGCATGGACAGCACTGACACACACACACAGAGCAAAGAGTCAGAACAAAGAACGTCTAACATCAACTTTACATTGTTTAGTGCCGATCCTGATAATATGAAAAAAAGAAGACCAAAGTCTTATCATTCAGCAGAGTAAAGTCTTTACCGGTCATGTTGCACGTCCTCTGGTTGCTCTCAAAGTGGAACTGTCGTCTGGCCTGAGCGATGTACTCGGTCGCCTCCCTCTCCTGGATGTCCCTGATCTTCTTCTGGGCATATTTACCCAGGATGTACACTCCTGGGGATCACCAACGAAGAAGAAGTATCAATAACTAATATCAAGCACAGAATATAAATAAATATAATAATATAAATAATGTAAAATATAAATCAACCTTTATTGTCACACATTGTACATAGCACATATATATATATATATAGTTTTATATGTATATATATATATACATATATAACTATATATGTATATATATATATATACATACATACATATAAAACTATATATATATATATATAGTTATATATAGCTATATATAACTATATATATATATAGTTATATATGTATATATATATACCTATATATACATATATAGTTATATATATAACTATATATGTATAGTTATACATGTATATAACTATATATGTATATAGTTATATATAATTATACATATATATATAGTTATATATATACATATATATAGTTATATACATGTATATAGTTATACATGTATATAACTATATATGTATATATATATACAACTATATATAACTATATATACATATAGTTATATATGTATATATATATATAGTTATATATATACATATATATATGTATGTATATATGTATATATACATACATATATAACTATATATATATATAGTTATATATAATTATACATATATATAGTTATATATGTATATATATATAGTTATACATGTATATAACTATATATAACTATATATGTATATATATATATGTATAATTATATATATAGTTATATATATATATAATTATATATATATAACTATATAACTATATACATATATAACTATATATATGTATAATTATATATAACTATATATGTATATGTAGTTATATATACATATATAGTTATATATGTATATAGTTATATATAACTATATATATAGTTATATATAAGTATATATATACATGTATAACTATATATGTACATATATATAGTTATACATGTATATAACTATATATAACTATATACGTATATAACTAGATATACATATATAGTTATATATAGTTATATTTATATATATATATAACTATATATAGTTATATATATGTATGCCTAACTGAAACTACATACTGCTCTATTGTTGATATATAGTTTAAATCATGTATTCTAGCTCTGAGTCTGTAAAAATGAAACATAAACAGTCAGAGTTAGCAGTTAGCTCTCAGCTAGCTGTTAGCCTCTCAGAGTTCTCTCTGCTCGGGTTAGAGTTATCTACCTGCAGTCAGAGCTAACAGAGAGCTAGCAGAGAGCTAACAGAGAGCTAACAGAGAGCTAACAGAGAGCTAACAGAGAGCTAACAGAGAGCTAGCAGAGAGCTAGCAGAGAGCTAACAGAGAGCTAGCAGAGAGCTAACAGTTAGGTAGCTCTAGTTACCTGCGGTCAGAGCTAGCAGAGAGCTAGCAGAGAGCTAACAGTTAGGTAGCTCTAGTTACCTGCAGTCAGAGCTAGCAGAGAGCTAACAGAGAGCTAACAGCTCTAGTTACCTGCAGTCAGAGCTAGCAGAGAGCTAACAGTTAGGTAGCTCTAGTTACCTGCAGTCAGAGCTAGCAGAGAGCTAGCAGTTAGGTAGCTCTAGTTACCTGCAGTCAGAGCTAGCAGAGAGCTAGCAGTTAGGTAGCTCTAGTTACCTGCAGTCAGAGCTAGCAGAGAGCTAACAGTTAGGTAGCTCTAGTTACCTGCAGTCAGAGCTAGCAGAGAGCTAACAGTTAGGCAGCTCTAGTTACCTGCAGTCAGAGCTAGCAGAGAGCTAACAGTTAGGTAGCTCTAGTTACCTGCAGTCAGAGCTCCGGTGAAGATAAACTTCCTTTTGTGTCGTTTAACAAAGCTCCAGACAGATGACAACATGACGGAACTGTTGAAGGTTCACTCTCTACAGAACACAGCAGCTGCTACCTCTGAGCGGAGAGCTACCGGAGACATGCTGGTGCTAACGGCAGCGCCATGCTAACAGGCTAACACGATGCTAACAGCGTGCTAACATGCTAACAGCATGCTAACTGTCAGAAGAGTCAGAGTCCGCTGGTGACGCGGCGGAGGGAATAGTACATAGCACTACTTCCGGTGAGCGATTTCAAAATAAAACACGAATCGAGCTCTAGCACATAATGTGAAGAACATGTGAAGACAAACAGTTTTATTGTGTTATGCAGTTATGAGGTCATTTCTTTTAGGCCTGTCCTTACATTATTATTTTACATTTTTTACAAAAAAAATCTGATAACTTACATTTTGTTATTTAAAAATTGTGAACTAAAAATAAACGTGTTAGTGCTCACTGGTGGACAAAGTATATGTATTAGGAACAGTGTTTCTGTGATGATCTAATATCAGGATAATATCGCTGCACCAAATGTATATACAATACAAAAATATATAGTAAAAAAAAGTTAATAAAAGATAGTAAACGCAGTTTGATCATGTGAAAAACATTAACATTTTGCACAAAAATAATAATTAAGATAAAAATAATACTACGATAAATATATCTTAAAATAACCAAATTTGTGACATACATTTCTGTACATACATGTATATAAATACAGAAATATATATACAATATGTATAATAACAGTGTAATGAATAGAAATATGTTATAGTGGGAATGATGATAGTGCAATTTATGATATATCTGTCGAAGGAACCTGACTCAAAAACCACCTCCGAGTCTGTCAAACCTTAAAACTTCATGGAAACAAAAGACATAATAAAATGAAGCTTTTATTTTATATGTAAAATCCCTTCATTTCCGGTTTTACATCCAGTCAACTCTAGTGAGCTTGATGCATCGATGACGTCATCATGAACGTGAGGATGAGCGGAGCTGTTTGATTGGTCACGTCTGGAACGGAACTGGTCCGTCCAATATTATCTTCCCCCTCCGGTGCAGGTGGACGGCATGGTGAACTACAACCGACCACATTTAACTAAAGAGTGAAGAAATACGCAATAAACTCATCATATGTGAATAGTATGACTTTTACTACGTAGAGTTCAGTAGTGATAGTTGCCATGGGAACAGAGGAGGCTGGTGATGATGAGGGTTTCTGTCTGAGTGATGAAGAGGTGGAGAGGTGGATGAGCAGCGCCTTTAACATGGTGGAGAATGAATCTCAGTTGTTTTAAAGATTCAGTTTTATATAATTGTTGCAATTAACTTTATACATTTACATATTATTCATAAACATAAAACAGGAATATTTTGCCAATTATTGGAGCTAATTTCTCAGGAGTTCTGCAGCATGTTTTAACTTCTATGACAAATATTTGCTGGTTCATGTTTTCCAAACTTTTTTTATATACTTTTAAAAAATGTTTAACCATTAATCAATAAATGAAAAAAGTAATTGACAGATATTATTAATATGATAGTAATAATAATAATTATTATTATGATAATAATAATAATAATAATTATTATTATTATTATATTAAAGTGTTACAGTGCATGTAAAAACTGAAAAAGATTTGTAAATTAATTTTAAGAACAAAAAAAAATTAAAAAGCAATGAATACAAAAGTAGATGATAGATATTATTATTGTTATTATTATTATTATTATTATTATTATTATTATTATTATTATTATTATATTAAAGTGTTATAGTGCAAAAACACAAAAAAAGGATAGAAACTTTATTTTAAGAATATGAAAACAAACAAATAAATAAAAGCAATAAATAAATAAATTTAAAAGGTAATTGACAGATTAAATTCTCATGAAAATATTTTTTTAGTTGCATCTCCATAAAGGTCTGGATCAGTATCAGTGTGTGTAGTGTGTTTCTGTTTAACACCATGTGACCGTCCGTGTGTAGCTGCTGCGTGTTGACCTGCTGTAAACGTGTCTCTGCAGGCTAAAGACGCTCTGGAGAACGGAGAGGTGCCGGTCGGATGTCTGATGGTCTACGGTGATGAAGTCGTGGGGAAAGGGAGGAACGAAGTCAACGAGACCAAAAACGTAGGAAATATGAAAACATACAGGGTGCTCCGGCTGGTTTCCTGTTTCTCTTTTCAGAGACTGAGACTGAGCTCCGTGCAGAAATCTGTCAGTTTATCAAACATGCAGACCAGCACAGAGAAACATCTCTGTTGTTTTATTGTTGTTTACTTCATATTTAGACTATTTGGGGCAAAGCTATTGTTTATATAGCACATTTAATTACAGGTCATCACTAATCAATATTTCTGAATAGTGCAGACATTTTATCCTCCAAATACACCGTTACAACCTGCACCTCTTAAAACCTTCATTTTCAGAAGGGAGTTTGGCATTAAGTTTATCCGTGTGTGTGTGTGTGTTTGTGTGTGTGTGTGTGTGTGTGTGTATATTAGGCCACTCGCCACGCTGAGATGGTGGCCCTGGATCAGCTCCTGGACTGGTGTCGCCGCAGCAATCTGGATGTGAGCGGCGTGTGCAAGCGAACGGCGCTGTACGTCACCGTGGAGCCGTGCATCATGTGTGCTGCAGCCCTGCGCCTGCTCAGTATCCTCCACCCCCAACCTCTCTATGTGTGTGTGTGTGTGTGTGTGTGTGTGTGAGAGTGTGAGATCAGGTTCAGGTTATTTATTTGTGCACATACTGAAGGTAAATTTGGTTTGCAGTAAAAAGACAAGGTGTCCTTCATGACTCACATTTTACAGACACAGACAATAGACCAGGGGTCAGCAACCTTTACTATCTAAAGAACCATTCTAGGCAAAATTTTAGGAGCTGAAGAGACGCAGGTTGCTGACCGCTGCTGTAGACAAACATGGTAAAAATGCTCAAGGTTCCAGTGATCACTAAATCCACTAAAATACAATGAATAAATATGAATAAATAAATAAATAATCAATGAATCACCCGACTACTAGACTATTTCACAATCTGATTCAGACAGTTTCTGTTCTTTAAAGAGAAGTTTCCAAACGATGACACCAGAGAAAAAGACCAGATAGATTCAGTAACAGCAGGATGAAATGAGGTTGTCGTGGTTTTAGTCGGTGTGAGAATAGAAGAAGAAGAAGAAGAATAGGACGGTTTCCTCCAGTAAAACAGACGCTGGTTCTGATGATGACGGCTGTGTTTCCTTCACCTCGGCGTCAGACATCCCCGTGGTCATGTACGGCTGCAGGAACGAGCGGTTCGGAGGCTGCGGTTCAGTTCTGGACGTTTCCTCTGCAGACCTTCCTCAGACTGGGACCACGTTCAAGGTCTCTGTCTGTCCCCCCGGTGTCTCTTCATGTTCGCCTGACTGACGTTTATTTATCTGTGTGTCTCGTCCTCGGGGAGTGTGTCTCTGATGGGTTTGTGGAAGTTTTCTCAGAAGAGTGGAGGCTGCAGATTAATGCTCTTAATGCCTTATGGTGTATATATACTATATATATAACTGTATATATAATCAGTATATATAAGTGTGTATTAACACGTCGTGTGTGTGTTCAGTGTGTTTCAGGTCACCGAGCAGAAGAAGCCGTAGAGATGCTGAAGTCTTTCTACAAACAGGAGAATCCAAACGGTGATCAGAAACATCATCATCATCATCTCTTCTTCTCTCATCTCTCCTCAAATTATTTATTATTATTATTATATAATTAAAGTTATTAGGTAGCTAAGAAGCTAACATGAACACCATTTACCTCCAACTAGAAAAAGAAATGTCCTTTTGTGGCGTTTAACGGCTCTCTCATATTCTCTTCTCTTCTCTCATCTCTCTCTCCAAATTATGTTTTCTCTTTTTTAATTTTATACTTTTTATTTCTCATTTGTGATTTTTTTCTCATCTTCTCCTTTTAATCACATCTATTTTCATCTTTTCTACTCCGTCATCTTTCTCTTCTTTACACACTTTTCTATTCATTCATTTCATTGATTTACTATTCTCTCCTTTACCTTTACCTTTCCTTTTCTAAACTCTTCTCCTCTTTTCTCTTCTCTCTCTAACAGTGTTCTACTTTCTGTCTGTTTCAGCTCCTAAACCCAGAACAAGGAAGGACTGAACTCTTCAGCTGAATATTCAGTTTTTATATTCTGTATATCACCTTTGTTTTATTAAATAAATGTCATTATAAATCCTGTTTGTGTGTGATGACTTCTCATGAAGGAAGAAGAGGGGAAATGAAACCATTGAGTGATGAACCTGTAACCCAGAGGTCAGCGACCTTTACTATTAACAGAGACATTTAGGCAAAAAAAAATCTGTCTGGAGCAACAAAACATGTGATCATCATGATGAAGGTAACTCAGTTTATAGTTTAAGTATATAGTATATCAGTCTAATGCAGTGAGGGCCAAAGAGACAATGTACTACGGAGTATTAGGACCACATTGAGGGAAACAACATCTGAGATTTACACAATAAAGTCAGAATATTACGAGAAAAAAAGTCGTAATATTACAAGAATAAAGTCAACTTAACGAGAAAAAAAAGTCGTAAAATTACGAGAATAAAGTCATAACTTTACGAGAAAAAAAGTCGTAAAATTACAAGAATAAAGTCATAATGAGAAAAAAAAGTCGTAATATTACGAGAATAAAAAGTCAAAACTTAACGAGAAAAAAAAAGTCGTAAAATTACGAGAATAAAGTCATAACTGCGAGAAAAAAAGTCGTAATATTACAAGAATAAAGTCAAAACGAGAAAAAAAAGTCGTAAAATTACGAGAATAAAAAGTCAAAACTTAACGAGAAAAAAAAAGTCGTAAAATTACGAGAATAAAGTCATAACTTAACGAGAAAAAAAAAGTCGTAAAATTACGAGAATAAAGTCAAAACGAGAAAAAAAAGTCGTAATATTACGAGATTAAAAAGTCAGAACTTTACGAGAAAAAATTAAATAACACGTAAAATGACTACTTTATAATATTCTGACTTTATTCTCTAAATCTCAGATGTATTTTTTTTCCTCAATGTGGCTCTAATACTCCTTCGTACCGTCGTACCATAGACCTACAACAATGATAAAAAAAAATGAAAATGTAAACAAGAACAGTTCTTCATTTCCATGTTTAAACTCCACAGAGAGCCACTAGAGAGGAGCTGAAGAGAAGCAGGTTTCTAGAGAGGAGCTGAAGAGATGCAGGTTTCTAGAGAGGAGCTGAAGAGATGCAGGTTTCTAGAGAGGAGATGAAGAGATGCAGGTTTCTAGAGAGGAGCTGAAGAGATGCAGGTTTCTAGAGAGGAGCTGAAGAGATGCAGGTTTCTAGAGAGGAGCTGAAGAGATGCAGGTTTCTAGAGAGGAGATGAAGAGATGCAGGTTTCTAGAGAGGAGCTGAAGAGATGCAGGTTTCTAGAGAGGAGCTGAAGAGATGCAGGTTTCTAGAGAGGAGCTGAAGAGATGCAGGTTTCTAGAGAGGAGCTGAAGAGATGCAGGTTTCTGGAGAGGAGCTGAAGAGATGCAGGTTTCTAGAGAGGAGCTGAAGAGATGCAGGTTTCTAGAGAGGAGCTGAAGAGATGCAGGTTTCTGGAGAGGAGCTGAAGAGATGCAGGTTTCTGGAGAGGAGCTGAAGAGAAGCAGGTTTCTAAAGAGGAGCTGAAGAGAAGCAGGTTTCTAGAGAGGAGCTGAAGAGAAGCAGGTTTCTAGAGAGGAGCTGAAGAGATGCAGGTTTCTAGAGAGGAGCTGAAGAGATGCAGGTTTCTGGAGAGGAGATGAAGAGATGCAGGTTTCTGGAGAGGAGCTGAAGAGAAGCAGGTTTCTGGAGAGGAGATGAAGAGATGCAGGTTTCTAGAGAGGAGCTGAAGAGATGCAGGTTTCTGGAGAGGAGATGAAGAGATGCAGGTTTCTAGAGAGGAGCTGAAGAGATGCAGGTTTCTGGAGAGGAGCTGAAGAGAAGCAGGTTTCTAGAGAGGAGCTGAAGAGAAGCAGGTTTCTAGAGAGGAGCTGAAGAGAAGCAGGTTTCTAGAGAGGAGCTGAAGAGATGCAGGTTTCTAGAGAGGAGCTGAAGAGATGCAGGTTTCTAGAGAGGAGCTGAAGAGATGCAGGTTTCTGGAGAGGAGATGAAGAGATGCAGGTTTCTAGAGAGGAGATGAAGAGACGCAGGTTTCTGGAGAGGAGATGAAGAGATGCAGGTTTCTGGAGAGGAGCTGAAGAGATGCAGGTTTCTAGAGAGGAGATGAAGAGACGCAGGTTTCTGGAGAGGAGATGAAGAGATGCAGGTTTCTGGAGAGGAGATGAAGAGACGCAGGTTTCTAGAGAGGAGATGAAGAGATGCAGGTTTCTGGAGAGGAGCTGAAGAGATGCAGGTTTCTAGAGAGGAAATGAAGAGAAGCAGGTTTCTGAAGAGGAGCTGAAGAGAAGCAGGTTTCTAGAGAGGAGATGAAGAGATGCAGGTTTCTGGAGAGGAGCTGAAGAGATGCAGGTTTCTAGAGAGGAGCTGAAGAGATGCAGGTTTCTAGAGAGGAGATGAAGAGATGCAGGTTTCTAGAGAGGAAATGAAGAGAAGCAGGTTTCTGAAGAGGAGCTGAAGAGAAGCAGGTTTCTAGAGAGGAGATGAAGAGATGCAGGTTTCTGGAGAGGAGCTGAAGAGATGCAGGTTTCTGGAGAGGAGCTGAAGAGATGCAGGTTTCTAGAGAGGAGATGAAGAGATGCAGGTTTCTGGAGAGGAGCTGAAGAGATGCAGGTTTCTAGAGAGGAGCTGAAGAGATGCAGGTTTCTAGAGAGGAGATGAAGAGATGCAGGTTTCTGGAGAGGAGCTGAAGAGATGCAGGTTTCTAGAGAGGAGATGAAGAGATGCAGGTTTCTGGAGAGGAGCTGAAGAGATGCAGGTTTCTAGAGAGGAGATGAAGAGATGCAGGTTTCTGGAGAGGAGCTGAAGAGATGCAGGTTTCTAGAGAGGAGATGAAGAGATGCAGGTTTCTGGAGAGGAGCTGAAGAGATGCAGGTTTCTAGAGAGGAGCTGAAGAGATGCAGGTTTCTGGAGAGGAGCTGAAGAGATGCAGGTTTCTGGAGAGGAGCTGAAGAGATGCAGGTTTCTAGAGAGGAGCTGAAGAGATGCAGGTTTCTAGAGAGGAGCTGAAGAGATGCAGGTTTCTGGAGAGGAGATGAAGAGATGCAGGTTTCTGAAGAGGAGCTGAAGAGATGCAGGTTTCTGGAGAGGAGATGAAGAGATGCAGGTTTCTGGAGAGGAGATGAAGAGATGCAGGTTTCTGGAGAGGAGATGAAGAGATGCAGGTTTCTGGAGAGGAGATGAAGAGATGCAGGTTTCTGGCCTCTGGACTTAAACATCATCTCTTAATGACCCACAGCTCCGTCACGTCGTCTGTAGTTTAACCGCCTACCAGACGAGCTGCTGAAGCTGCAGTTCAAACTGAATGATCAACGTTAGAGAGTCTGAATCTTCAGCAGGACGCTCCGAGTCCATCTGCTCGTCGGCCATGTTGGATTTTATTGTTCATAACTGTTCACATGTAAAACCACTTCCTGTTTTATATCACTGAGAACCAGAGAGTGTGTGTGTGTGTGTGTGTGTAGGACTGACCTCAACTATAACACACACACACACACACACACACGCACGCACACATACACACATGCATGCACACATACAAACACACGCACACACAGAGACACGCTGACACAACTCAGACTCTTTCTGTCGTTTCACTTCCTGTCAGACACACTGTGTGTGTGTGTGTGTGTGTGTGTGTGTGTGTGTTCACAGTATCTGCAGATGGAGGAGGTGTGTGTGTGTGTCTGAGTGTCAGAGTGTGCTGAGGGACTGTGTGTGTGTGCGTTTAATTGTGTAGTTGTGTAGTTGTGTGTGTTTCAGGTGTTTCTCCAGCAGAGCGAAGAAATGATTTTAAACTCATTTTGTCGCTCTCTCTCTTTCTCTCTTCTCTCTCTCTCTTTAGTTTCACTTCCTTCCTTCTTTTAGTGGCCAACAACATCCTTCCTTCCTTCCTTCCCCCACCACTTCCTTCCTTCCTTCCTTCCTTCCTTCCTTCCTTCCTTAACCCCACCACTTCCTTCCTTCCGTCCTCTGTGTTCATCCTTCCTTCCTCCTTATTTCCTTCTCATTGTTTATCTTTTACATCTTCCTGTTTCTTCTCTTCCTTCACCCTCTTTTGGTTTCCTTTCTTTTCTCAGTGGTTTATTTGTTTCAGTTTCTCTCGTTGATTCCTTCCTTCACTTTTTTTACCTGTTTTATACTTCCTCTTTTCTTTATTATATTTCTTCTTTATTTGACCTGTTTTCTTCGACTACTAGTTTATTCTTCTGTTCTTCTTTCTTTCCATCATCCAGTTGTCCATCTTATGTTTAGTATGCTTTTACTTCTTCCCTCTCTCCTTTCTTCCCTCCTTCCTTCCTTCATCTTATTTCCTTGCTTCCCCCAGTCTTCCTTCATTTCTCATCCCCTTTCCTTCCTTCCTTCTTTCCTTCAGTTTTTCTTCACCCCCCACTCCTCCCTTTCTGGTATTGTCCTTCCTTCTTCCTGTTTTACTATCTCACCTTTCAGTTTCTTACTTTACTTCCCCTCTCCCACCCTCCTTCCTTCTTTCATCTTGTATCCTTCCCTCTTTCCTGTTTCCTTTCCTACCTCAGTGGTTCAGTAGCTTCATTTGACCTTCTTTTGTTCTTTCATTCTCCCATCATAAACATATCTTCCCCTCTTCCTTCCTTCCATTTCTATAATGTTTCATCGTATCAGTTTAACTTCCTTTAACACATGCTATACTTTATCTTCTGTACTTCCTCTTTTATACAGAAAAACATGAACATTCATCACCCCGCCAAAATAAACACGAGTTCATCACATAGAAACGTCTTCACCAGAACGGATCACATGCCGTCACCACAACCATCTCACATGAACACTTTCTACTCCTCCTCCTCATGTCCTGAGGACGCTTCAATCACAGATATTATCATCAGATATAGATATATATATTATATATATATATATATATTTTTTTTTTTTTCATATATATAAATATATATATTTATATATATATCTATTTATAGATATATATATTTTTTTATATATATATCTATATATATATATACATATATAATCATATATTATCATCACAGATATAAAAGTGGTGTTTTATTGTGACTGAAGCTCGTTCAGCGGTCCAGCTCCTCTCAGCTCCTGTCGGCTCCTCTCGGCTCGTTAACATGTAAATTTATGCTAATTAATGCAGAGCAGAATATTCCTGCATGTTTTAATGTGTCACCTCAAAGCGGAGGAGTTGACGTGTTAATGAAGAGACGACACACACACACACACACACACACACACACACACACAGTTAGCTGCTAACCGCTAATGAACTGTGTTGTTGTGTCAAACTCTCGTCTCCTAGCTGACAGTCAGACACACACACAAACACACACGTTTAAACACACACAGCTGGTGTAATGTGAGACGTCATGTTGTGTAGAAGATGCAGGAACATTCATATTATTATTATGTATTATTTCAGTGTGGTTTGTGTTGACAGGAAGTGATGATGTGTTTTGTGGTTTAACCTTTAAAGAAAAAGGAAACTGAGGTGGTGTTGGTGTTGCTCCACCCGTCTGCTCAGCGCTGGGGGACCAATCAAACACTCACTTCCTGTCTTTGCATTGCTGTTTGCGTTCACACCTGGACAACACCTGGACGCCACCGGTCTCCATGTTATTCTGCTCTGCTGTGTTCAGACAGAGAAGCAGCTACCAGTCCCTCACTAGAGAGATTCATGTGATTCATGTGATTCATGTGATTATTAATGTGTGAGTGCTGTTCAGCTCAGTTCATCTACTGAACTGTGTTTGAAGTTTGGGGTTTCCATGGCGACGGAGATCTGGTTAAAAGCAGTCAGGCTGCGTTGGTGAAATTATAAAAAGACATGTCCTCTCCCTGTTCACCGCTCGGAGAGATTTCACTACCTCAATTATTATTATTATTATTATTTATATATTATTAAAGAACTAAACATTGCTTTGTATATATAATATAATATAATATAATGTGGGTTATTCTATGTTTATAATTTAGATTGTTGTTATGCTAGTTGTAGTAGTCTGTATATTTATAGTGTATTCTAATATTCTTTATATTGTGTATTCTATGGATAGATTTCTCTACATTACATTTTATGATCTGTTCCTGTTTATTACCTGGAGAAAAAGAAACACATTCTCTCTCTCTCTCTTTAGTTTCAGTTCTCTTTTCTCTACTTCCTTCTTTTAGTGGCTGACAACGTCCTTCCTTCCTTCCTTCCTTCCTCCCCCGTTTCCTCCTGCCCTTCTTTATTCATCGTTCCTTCCTCCTTATTTCCTTCATATTGTTTTTCTTTTACATCTTCCCTCTCCCTCCTATTTCTTCTTTTCCTTTACTCCTTTTTATTTCCTCTCTTTCTACACCTTTTTCTCAGCGGTTCAATCCTATCAGGTTGTTTTTGTTTCACAATTTCTCTTGATTCCTTGATTCCTTTTTTTTATTTGAACTGTTTTTCTACTACTTCCTTTCCATCATCCAGTGGTCCATCTTGTGTTCATATTATTTTATACTATTTTATATTATTATACTTTTACTTCTTCCCTCTCTCCGTCCTTCATCTTTTTTCCTTCCTTCCCCAGTCTTCCTCATCCCATTTTGTCCCTTCCTTCCTTCCATCTATCTATCCATCTATCTATGAAACATGAACTCTGTGTCAGTACCGATTCACCAGATTTCAGCTGAGAACAGTTCACAACCACATAATACAGAGGTATAGACCCAGAGAAACAAACCTCACAGGTGGCTTCATAATGAAAACATAAGTAAAAAAAGAGTTTTAATGAAAGTAAACTAAATAAAATAAAATAAAGCACAGACTCCTGCAGGAGCAGCTCTGAGCTCTGAGCTCTGAGCTCTGAGCTCTGAGCTCTGAGCTCTGAGCTCTGAGGTCTGAGGTGTTCCCAGATGCAGGTCACCTAGAGGTGTTCTTTAATGAATACATGTCTGTTAAGTGTATATCTATCACCAAAGGTGAGTTTGCTCGTCTTACCTGAGACTCTTCACCAGGTGCTGCGGCGTCCCGTCTCGTCCAATCGAAACCCACCACGGACTCGATCGGTCGGGATCCAGACTGGACAGGAAACATGTTCCACTGAAGCTTTATTGATTTTGAACCAACATCTAGTTTCTTCCATACAGGTGGTGTGACTCATAAGATGAATAGTAATAATGATGATCAACACGTTATTGATGTTGTTATGAGTAGATGAGTAGATGTTTGTGCGTTAGACGGTTTCTTAGTTTCTGCCACTGAAAAACAAATAAATTAAAAAACAAAAGATGAGTTCTGATTCGCCGGCATTCGTCATCTTCTCCTCCGTATTTACATTAGCTGATGATGTTCCTATCTTATTGTTATTGGTATTGTTATTGGGTGTATATATATATATATATATATATATACTGTATATAGTCCAAAGGTGAGCGGTCCGGAGAGGTCGGCTGTTTTCTGTTCTTGTGCTGTCCTGGTGGGTCGGGGGGGGGGGGCGCGACTTGTCCTCTTCTGTCCCACCAAGGTCGACTTCAACCCCCCCCCCCCGTCCAGAGGAGGTCACTCACCTTTGACCTTTTCTGAGAGAAAGAGACAAACAGGAGAGAAAGAGAGAAAGAGAGAGAGAGAGAAGTCAGCAGCTGTGGAGGTGAAACAGGAAGTCTTTCTAGGGTAAAACTGGAAGTCTTTCTGAGGTAAAACTGGAAGTCTTTCTGAGGTAAAACTGGAAGTCTTTCTGTGGTAAAACTGGAAGTCTTTCTGGGGTAAAACTGGAAGTCTTTCTGAGGTAAAACTGGAAGTCTTTCTGGGGTAAAACTGGAAGTCTTTCTGAGGTAAAACTGGAAGTCTTTCTGGGGTAAAACTGGAAGTCTTTCTGAGGTAAAACAGGAAGTCTTTCTGGGTTAAAACAGGAACTATTTCTGAGGTAAAACAGGAAGTCTTTCTGAGGTAAAACAGGAAGTCTTTCTGAGGTAAAACTGGAAGTCTTTCTGGGGTAAAACAGGAAGTCTTTCTGAGGTAAAACTGGAAGTCTTTCTGGGGTAAAACTGGAAGTCTTTCTGAGGTAAAACTGGAAGTCTTTCTGGGGTAAAACTGGAAGTCTTTCTGAGGTAAAACTGGAAGTCTTTCTGAGGTAAAACTGGAAGTCTTTCTGGGGTAAAACTGGAAGTCTTTCTGAGGTAAAACAGGAAGTCTTTCTGAGGTAAAACTGGAAGTCTTTCTGTGGTAAAACTGGAAGTCTTTCTGGGGTAAAACTGGAAGTCTTTCTGAGGTAAAACTGGAAGTCTTTCTGGGGTAAAACTGGAAGTCTTTCTGGGGTAAAACTGGAAGTCTTTCTGAGGTAAAACAGGAAGTCTTTCTGGGTTAAAACAGGAACTATTTCTGAGGTAAAACTGGAAGTATTTCTGAGGTAAAACTGGAAGTCTTTCTGAGGTAAAACTGGAAGTCCTTCTGGGGTAAAACTGGAAGTCTTTCTGAGGTAAAACTGGAAGTCTTTCTGGGTTAAAACAGGAACTATTTCTGATGTAAAACTGGAAGTCTTTCTGAGGTAAAACTGGAAGTCTTTCTGAGGTAAAACTGGAAGTCTTTCTGAGGTAAAACTGGAAGTCCTTCTGGGGTAAAACTGGAAGTCTTTCTGAGGTAAAACTGGAAGTCTTTCTGGGGTAAAACTGGAAGTCTTTCTGAGGTGAAACAGGAAGTCTATCTGGTCTGCAGATGTTTAATCTGTTTCTGCTTTTCATCCCGTTTCAGACCACCAGATCTGAGAACATGATATAATATATAATAGATATGTTCTAACAGCAGAGTGAAATCTGCCGCCGCTGTCTGTTCCAGATGTTTTGGTGGATTCTGAGCTCTTCAGAATGAGAGAGGACGACACCGTTAGACCGTTAGTAGAGCTGGACGATACGCTCAACATCTCCTATCATCAGATTTACAATTACATTTTAATATAACATGTTTCTTTGTGTACCTGTAGTATACTGTGTGTACCTGTAGTATATATTGTGTACCTGTAGTATATATTGTGTACCTGTAGTATATATTGTGTGTACCTGTAGTATATATTGTGAACCTGTAGTATATATTGTGTGTACCTGTAGTATATATTGTGAACCTGTAGTATATATTGTGTACCTGTAGTATATTGTGTACCTGTAGTTGGTACTGCGTCCCAGATGTAGCTGTTGAGGATTTCTCCTGTGTGTACTCTGTGTACCTGTAGTATATATTGTGTACCTGTAGTATATTGTGTGTACCTGTAGTTGGTATTGTGTACCTGTAGTATATATTGTGTACCTGTAGTATATATTGTGTACCTGTAGAATATTGTGTGTACCTGTAGTTGGTATTGTGTACCTGTAGTATATATTGTGTACCTGTAGTATATTGTGTGTACCTGTAGTATATATTGTGTACCTGTAGTATATATTGTGTGTACCTGTAGTATATTGTGTGTACCTGTAGTATATATTGTGTACCTGTAGTATATATTGTGTGTACCTGTAGTATATTGTGTGTACCTGTAGTATATATTGTGTACCTGTAGTATATTGTGTGTACCTGTAGTATATATTGTGTACCTGTAGTATATATTGTGTGTACCTGTAGTATATATTGTGTACCTGTAGTATATTGTGTGTACCTGTAGTATATTGTGTGTACCTGTAGTATATATTGTGTACCTGTAGTATATATTGTGTGTACCTGTAGTATATTGTGTGTACCTGTAGTATATATTGTGTGTACCTGTAGTATATTGTGTGTACCTGTAGTATATATTGTGTGTACCTGTAGTATATTGTGTGTACCTGTAGTATATATTGTGTACCTGTAGTATATTGTGTGTACCTGTAGTTGGTATTGCGTCCCAGATGTAGCTGTTGAGGATTTCTCCGAGCGTGTAGAAAACACAGATCACCGCCGTCATCACGCTGAAGAAGACGACCCGAGCCAGCGGCGTGATGCGCTCCAGCACCGGGTAGACCCAAACACCCGTCACCTGGTGCACCCAACACGTCCTGGACGGGGACCCGGGACACAGGAGACACGCATCATCAGAGGACATGTTTCATCAGGGTTAGTAGTAAAGACTAAAGTGTTTTAAACTCAGGATTAGATTCTGGATTTAGAGGTTACATCACTGTTTTCTTTAATGGAGTCTGGTGGCTTTGAAGAGAGCGTAGATAGTCAGATAGTCTGTCTGACAGCGAGGTGAAGGGGTGAGAATACTCTAAATAAAGTGTAAACTTAAACTGATATTGATTCTTTTAGGTGTCTAAAATGTGTTTAGCTGCTGCCAGCGTCCACAGCAGGACATTACTTTACTCAGAACTCCATCTACTGGAGGAATACACTGACTATGGAGGAGTACAACTCATACAACCACACTGAGAACGGTCCCTTTAACCATGAACTGGATGTGTGTGTGGTGGAAACAGGAAGCAGCAGGTACCAGAGGATGTATCCCACGCCAAAGCAGCACACGGCGGCCACACCCCACGACCTGCTGGGGTACCGATGGCGGGTGGTCCGCATCTCGATGATGATGAAGGGAAGAACGGTGGTGTGCTGAGAGAGAGAGAGAGAGAGAGAGAGAGAGAGAGAGAGAGAGAGAGAGAGACGGACAGACGGAGAGAGAAGAATAGATCTGTAAATACACTCTAAGCCTTCACATGAACTACTCTGTGTGTCCACCAGGAGGCACTCACACACAAACTACAGACTCTCACCAGGCTGCTGTTAACATCTCAGCACAGTTCAGACCTTTTACCTCACATGCACTCTGAGGAGCACAGCTGTACATCAGTGTGTGTGTGTGTGTGTGTGTGTGTGTGTGTGTGTGTGTGTGTGTGTGTGTGTGTGTTACGTCACGGCGAGAACAACAACAACTGGGATTCTTCCTCCATCTGTTCATTATTCCCACATTGATGGTTAGAAGGTGATGATGATGTTTCTCATATGAAGGACAGGACAGAGAAATCAGTGGCGAAGTGGGGAGACTGCTTTGAATACATTTCTCATGTGGACAGACCGTGAAGCAAAGCACACACCATCACACACACTCTCTATGTGATGTCTGAAAACTGATTGGATGCTTGTAAATCAGATTATATATATGTATTTGATTTGTCTTTTCTAATTTATTTCTTCATTTTTATTTTTTGCATTTTAGTTGCATACTAGGATTTTGTAGATATTATTTTTTTTAAATGTATTGATTTATGTTTTTTATTTATTAATTTATAATTTTTTTTATATTAATATTATTTTGCATATAGGAGCTTGATTTGTGGACCAAAATGTGACAATGTTCAAAAATCAATAAAATACTAAATACAAAAAATATTCAATTAACTGTGCAGCGCTACGAGAGAGAGAGCAAAGACAGACGACAGCTAGCTGAAGACTGAGACGAATATACGAGCAAGAGGGTCAAAGGTCAAGGTGCTATGCTATGACAAAGTAGTATCTGCAACAGTACTTTGTAGGAGTAGCTGCAGTACTTTGTAGTAGTAGCTGCAGTACTTTGTAGGAGTAGCTGCAGTACTTTGTAGGAGTAGCTGCAGTACTTTGTAGGAGTAGCTGCAGTACTTTGTAGTAGTAGCTGCAGTACTTTGTAGGAGTAGCTGCAGTACTTTGTAGTAGTACTTGCAGTACTTTGTAGTAGTAGCTGCAGTACTTTGTAGGAGTAGCTGCAGTACTTTGTAGGAGTAGCTGCAGTACTTTGTAGTAGTAGCTGCAGTACTTTGTAGGAGTAGCTGCAGTACTTTGTAGTAGTACTTGCAGTACTTTGTAGTAGTAGCTGCAGTACTTTGTAGGAGTAGCTGCAGTACTTTGTAGGAGTAGCTGCAGTACTTTGTAGGAGTAGCTGCAGTACTTTGTAGTAGTAGCTGCAGTACTTTGTAGGAGTAGCTGCAGTACTTTGTAGGAGTAGCTGCAGTACTTTGTAGGAGTAGCTGCAGTACTTTGTAGGAGTAGCTGCAGTACTTTGTAGGAGTAGCTGCAGTACTTTGTAGTAGTAGCTGCAGTACTTTGTAGGAGTAGCTGCAGTACTTTGTAGGAGTAGCTGCAGTACTTTGTAGGAGTAGCTGCAGTACTTTGTAGGAGTAGCTGCAGTACTTTGTAGGAGTAGCTGCAGTACTTTGTAGGAGTAGCTGCAGTACTTTGTAGGAGTAGCTGCAGTACTTTGTAGTAGTAGCTGCAGTACTTTGTAGGAGTAGCTGCAGTACTTTGTAGTAGTAGCTGCAGTACTTTGTAGGAGTAGCTGCAGTACTTTGTAGGAGTAGCTGCAGTACTTTGTAGGAGTAGCTGCAGTACTTTGTAGTAGTAGCTGCAGTACTTTGTAGTAGTAGCTGCAGTACTTTGTAGGAGTAGCTGCAGTACTTTGTAGGAGTAGCTGCAGTACTTTGTAGGAGTAGCTGCAGTACTTTGTAGGAGTAGCTGCAGTACTTTGTAGGAGTAGCTGCAGTACGTACTAAAGGTAAAGTTTGAGATTTGGAGCGTAGCTGAAGTTTCTGGTTTTAGAAGGAGACTATAAATCTGAAGGGAAACTCTGAATATGAATATATTTCAGCATGACATGTTAAAGTGTACTTCGTATACCGACTTTGAACCAATCGGCTTCTCTGATTTCCGTCCTGAGGATGAAGAAGGTCAGACTGAAGATGCCAACTATGTGCAAACTAACAACATCTCTCTCTCTCTCTCTCTCTCTCTCTCTCCTGGGGTCTTAAATACTAGGTTTCCCTCCCATCATTATACTCCACACACACGCACGCACGCACACACACACACACACACACACACACACACACACACACACACACACACACACACTGTCCTGACGCTGCACTTTTTACCCAGAGTTCCTCAGTGGAATTCCAGCGTCTTGGTCGTGTTTAAGTTTAGTCTCTGTTGAGAGGACTCACGGCTCGTAAATAATACTCTCTTTATACTCGCTGTCCCTCTCTCTCTATTTTAGTTTCTAGGTCTCTCTCTTTGTTGTCCTCTCTCTCTCTCTCTCTCTCTCTGTCTCTGTCTCTGTCTCCCCCCCCCTCCTCGAGGTTTGCGGTTTCGTTGGAGCAGCCAGCTTTCTGCCTCTGTGGAAAATCCCCCCTCTTCGGTGGTTCGATCCTGCGGTCTGTAGGCTAAAAACGGGACAAACCATTTCACGCAGAGACACACAGCTGGGGGTGGGTGGGGTCACACGGCCGAGGGCGGGGGTCACGGGGGTCAAACGTCTTCACAGAGTCCAACAAACAACTGAAAACGATGGAAATAGATTCACTCTGGGACGGATTTCAGAAGCTGAGGATGTGACCTGAAAGACTTCTACTGTACACCAAACTCAAACAGACTGACAGAGAATCACAATCATTCTCTCCTCCATCACGACACGCTGGTGAGCTGCTCTTGAGCAAAGCACTAACGCTGAACTTCAAACCAGCTTCATTGACTAGACCGACCCTATCGACCCTCTCAGGCCTGCAAACAGAGGGATGAGAAACGGGACCGTTCTGAGAACAGAGCTGAACTTCGCTTTTCAACGCGCCGCTTTCAGCAGCTTATCCTCAAACAGTTCATATGATGTCCTACGGAAAAGTTATTCCTCCTTTTCGTTTCCATTTGTTTTCCTACGAATGTCCAGCAACACGTGTCCATTTCCACTCGTTACATGCATACAGTCTTTTCAAAATAAACTTCCGTCTTCACAGGAAACAACTTCCTTAGGTTTAGGTAATAAAACGACTTAGTTAGGTTTAGGAAAAGAAACTACTAAAGTAGTGTTACTTAGCAGTGTGTTACGTGAAAAATAAATCAAAGTTGACTTCTGGTGTCACACGGGACATGAACGCTGGTCTCCTGGTGAAAGTCCTGACCTCCTCCCTGCTAGTGTTGCACGGTATACCGATACTAGAAAGGAATCGCGACACCCCCGCCGTTAAAAACGGTCCGACACCCCGTTTTATTAGTGCCGATAGTTAAAGAACGACCGTGTTTTAATACGAGCCGTGAGTTGAGTCGATTATCGATTTGTGGGTTTTTGTTTTGGAAGCCTCTCGTCGTCTCCCGGGCTGCAGTACCACTCTTCGCCTGAACTGTTACTGATGCGCCAGCGGGGGCGCTGTTTTACAAAAACTAGGGACAATTGGGACATACTACTTTGTCATAACAAAGCGCCTTGAACTTTGACCCTCTTGCTCGTATATTGGTCGCAGTCTGTCAACTAGCTGTCGTCTGTCTTTGCTCTCTCTCGCAGGGTTCCACAATTAATTGATTATTAATCACAATCCCGATTTCCCACAATTAAATGAACATAACTGGCTGCAATATTGACGTTTAAAATGCGGCTGTGTATCAAATCAAGCGGCGCCTAAACGAGCAGCCAGCTACCAGGGAGAGATCCAGATGTTTTGGCTTCACTTTTAGGGAGCTGTCATGCCGCTGCGAGCTACAGGTGCCCATCAGACCGGCGCCCGTCTCGTTAACCGTCAGCACTCACAGCGGAGCGTTCAGGCCCAGTCGGAACAACGCAGCTCAGCTGGTTCATCCAGCGCCAGCTGCATGTGGGAAACATACAGGGACGGTGCATGAGGGGGGGAGTCGACTGCTGGAAGTCAAAGACGTCGTATTTAAGTTGATGTTCATGTTTTTATTCTACATTCTAATCAGTTTTTATCACAAAAATTCATCTCTGCAGGAAAAACTGTGAGTTGATGTTGATGGTTCTCTCCCAGTGTTTCTTCCTGACATGAAGGTCAACGTTACCAACGTTACCGTCATCACAAACACAACTACACAAGTTCTTCACCTCCACAGAGAGAAGACATTAAATATCAGGATTATAGATGATAACAGATCAATAACACATCTGTGAAATCAATCTCTCTCTCTCTCTCTCTCTCTCTCTCACTCTCTCTCTCTCTCTCTCTCTATCTCTCTCTCTCTCTCTCTCACTCTCTCTCTCTCACTCTCTCCCTCTCTCTCCTCCGATGGGAATGGCCACATGGTTGCCGTGGCAGCCGGTATAGACAAACAACAGTGATACCATGAATACCGCTAAATATTTACAACCAGGCTGAACTCACACACACAGACACACACACGCACACACACGCACACACAAACACAATGTCTCAAAAACACACTCACGCACACTTCCTCACGTTTTCTGTGTCTCATATATATACACACACACACACACACACACACACACACAAAGCCGTTGGTGGTTGTTTTGGTCCTTGGCGACGCCGCCATAGCAACCACTCAGATATTACATCATCTTCTGGAGTATGAGAAGAGACTCACACACACACACACACACACACACACACACACACACTGTCTCTGTCTGTTTCACTTAAATCAGTGTTGTGGGAATGATCTGAACGCACGCCACCGCCCCTCCCCTCAATGCCCTCTCCCCTCCCCTCAACGCCGCCGCCCCTCCTTTCACGACACCGTCCCTCCCCTCAACGCCGCCGCCCCTCCCCTCCCCTCAACGCCGCCGCCTCTCCCCTACCCTGAACGCCGCCGCCCCTCCCCTCCCCTCAACGCCGCCGCCCCTCCCCTACCCTCAACGCCGCCGCCCCTCAACGCCGCCGCCCCTCCCCTCCGCTCTGTGCTCCGGCAGCAGGAAGCTTCACGAGGACGTTTTGCATATTTACAGACAAAGTGCTGGAACATTTCCTGATGATCTCAGCGTCTGATTTAAACACACAGCTGACAGCGTTATCAGTCGGTCGGCGTGGAGAGCTACAGCGTGTCGGACATTAGATTAAACCCACTTCCTCATAGACGGCAAATCAAAGGCAGCGATCAGCTGACTGTATTCACCTTGGTCTGGTCAGCTAACATTACATTACAGGTGAAGCTGTTAACAAGACATTTAGGATTCTTACATACAGGCCCTTTAAGGGAGATTAGTCCAGTATTTAATCCTCTTATCAACATGGGAGTGGACTAATCTGCTGCTTTATGTAAATGTATGTATATATTTATTATTGTAAATCAATTAACAACACAAAACAATGACAGATATTGATCAGAAACCCTCACAGGTACTGCATTAGGAATTCAGGAATGAATGCTGAAGACATAACAGATGTTGGTGGATGTTTTCAGTCCAGTAGAAAAGGAGCTTTAGATGCTGGTAACCCGGTAAAGAAAACTATTTTAACCAATATCATTTTATCAATCCTAATTATGCCAAAAAAAATAATTTATTATAATTACTGCATTTGTTTAATTACATTATTAAACATCAACTCCATTCAACTGTCATACAATCACACAGCCCAAGAT
>NC_051286.1:713373-733373 GCF_015220745.1 Sebastes umbrosus
TGTGCCAGCGTTGTGAGAAACAGCCTGAGGATCAGACGGAGGTCACAGTCTGGCTGTCTGAAGCAACAGAGGACGACTCCACACTGTTTCCTCTGTTCTAGTCACAGTTAGTTTCTTAACTTCTCATTATGGAGTAGATGCTGATTGCACGATGTGGCTGTCTGTAGAATAGTGACACCATCAGGGTGTAGATTGGTTCCCTATCAGCCTCGCTTCCACTCTGCAGTTCTGTCTGTCACCGGGTGGCGATCTCCTTTGTGGTTTCATTTACGGCACAAAGGACGAGTATAGCGCTTGAGTTGCGTCTATATACAGTGTATGAACCTCCCATGTTGTCAACGGCAGCGCATAGAGAGCTGCAGGAATGAGTCCTAGTTAGCTATTTAACATTAAAGCTCCACAGCAGCTACTGAACACACCTTTTGGTGAGTTTTATAAACTCATTTTTTAATTTGTTGTAGATTAACTTTGGATTGCATTTTATTTTAACACACATACGTACAATAGTTGATCATTAATTGAGGTCAGATAAACCCCAACAACCATCACGCTGTTACAGTTTAACGTGTTTCAACACGCCCACAAGAGTTAACGCCTCACAATGTACGAGCACTTTTTAAATGTCTGAACAGAAAAAACACCTTCAACTGTCATCACTTCTACTCTCGCTCTCGTTCTCTCTCCCACATTCGTTAAACGGCGTCTGCTGACAGGAAGTCTTTTTACATAACTCAGCTGAATAGTTTACTGTTGCCGTTGAGCAAACGTGATGTGTGTTTGAGAGAGAGCCTCTGGTTAACTGAACTCATGTGACAGACAAGCATCTAAATAAAGACCTGATTCTCTAGTCCAGCGGTCGGCGACCTTTACTATCAGAAGAGACGTTTTAGGCAAAAAAAAAAATCAAAAAAAGTATTAGTGCAACATTTAGGGAAAACAAATCTGAGATTTCCCCAATGGAAACTTTACGAGAAAAACGTCCAACTTTTTTTCTCATAAATCTATGACTTTATTCTCATAATATTCTGACTTTATTCTTGAAATCTCAGATTTATTTTTTTTCCCTTAATGTGGCCCTAATACTCCGTCGTACCGTCGTACCCTAGACCTACAACAATGATCAATAAAATGAAAATGTAAACAAAAAAACAGTTATTCATTTCCATTTCTAAACATCCACAGAGAGCTGCTGGAGAGGAGCTGAAGAGACGCAGGTTGCTGACCTCTGGTTCTCTTGTCGTACCGAGACCTGAAGGTCCGGTCACTGATAGGGGGAGGAAGACGAGGATTCCTCTGTGATGTCCAGACTGTTTCATGTGGCTATTTTTTTACTAGCCAAGTGTAAATGTAGCTCTGTTGACACTTTGGGACGACCACATGCTGATTTCACAAATGCTTTTTGAGAGAGAGGTAGTAAGAGAGAGAGAGAGCGAGAGAGAGAGAGCTGCTGCTGCTGATGCATAAACTGAAGCCTTTGATTCCTGCCAGCCGGGCCGATCCTTCCCCGGGCTACTGTGTGTGTGTGTGTGTGTGTGTGTGTGTGTGTGTGTGTTTGGCTGCACACATCCATCCGCTCACCGCTCCGACGGGGAAGGCCAGCACTGCCATCATCCAGTCCCTCAGGCCAATCAGCTTCCTCAGCTGGCGCTCCTGCTCCCTGCTGTCGCCTCCCTTAGTCAGCAGACTGGACACGTCGATCAGGACGCACAGTCCGAAGAACACCGCCTGGATCACCTGCAGAGAGAGAGACGGGGGGGGGGGGAGGTCAGAGACACGTCTTCAAACACTTCAGAGAGGTAGAAGAGAGGAAGACGAGCTGATCAGAGAGAGGAACCACGCATTAAAGCAGAAACTGCACTGCAATCACTGCATTATGTGATGCGTCCACATCTCTGATAACCCGCCTCTCCTTTCTCTACTTCAGCAGTAATCTCACACATTAACCCGACGTCACGTCAACAACGTCCTCAGGAGGAAAACACGCTGGAGACACACTCTGAGACGAGCATGTAAGAACCAGTTTGTTACGTAAATACGACCAATGGACTGTTTATTCACCGCACACAGCCAAACCGTGCACGGCCACGTGTACCTGTACTGTGTTTGTATAACAGCTCAGGCTTTCACTGATCTCACCTGGAACTCCTTTTCTTTTCTCACATTTGACTCCATAAACCGAATCCTTTTTTTATTGTTAATGTACGATCATGAACTGGAGTCATAAAGCCGTGTGCATCATTTCATCTTCCGTCACACGTCTTTGAGGGTGAATTTGTTTGCCTTCACTAATGTTGTTGCTTCGACATAGAAGTTACAAAGCTTTCTTTTTTAAATTGCAGAGCCCTGATGGAAGATTGTTTAAAATGTTTTAATCATTCTTTGTACTGAATAGTTCAAAGCTTCGTTCATATCATTGACATTTGAATTCTTGTGTTTAAAGCCGGTATTTGTGCACAGCGTCAGATAAAGATCAGATAAACACTAATATTAGTAGTATTATTACTATTTGTAGAATTAGATTCCAGCGGCTGCGTCGGCTTGTTTCTGACTCGAGTCATTCAAATATCTCCAATAACTGGAGCGTTGTTAAGTCTAAAAGTCAACAGTTATTTGTCGGCGTTTAGCCTTTTGAAAAACAACATTTTCTCTGAGGTCAATAAACTGTTTGTTCTCCAGCTCGCTGCACACAAAGAGAGACAACGCACCTGTACTAACGAGGCGGTCTTACAGCATCTAACAGCACCATAAATTACATTTAGATAACCACGATAACATAACGTCAGAAAATATGACAACAGACATTCAGAGCTTTTTTTGAAACCTCAATAGAAGATTTGAATTTAAATAAAAGAACATTCAGTTTTTTGGGGTGTTTGACTCTTTTTACTGAATTTAATACTGAAATCTATTAAACACAAAATCACTTTCCGTCTTTAAAACGGAGCAAAGCCGTTTCCGTTGTGTTGCCAGTCGTCACCTAGCAACAGTGTCCTCAAACTTAAACCACTTGAAAGCCAAACAGATCCTGTACTTGACTTCACTCATTGAAAACACAACCTCGACAGTTCCACTCGTTTCAAGTCAGCTCTCCCCGCCGCACCTGCTGCTGTTAAATATCTGGACGCGATGGAACATCGATCATATCTGAATAAAACGGAAAAGAATTCAGAATACGTCACCGGTTATTATCTGAACGGCGTGGGATGTGAGGTCACTGAGGAACGTTAATAACTCAGAGATGACCATCAAGTATCTCTTCTTATTATTGCTGCTGATGATGAATGTAGTTAAACATGTTTAAGGTGTTTGATAATGTTAATGTGCAGGAATGTGGATTTCCATAATCAGATCTTAAACTTTGTTTTTCTCCTACATGTTAGATGTTGGACGTCCCGGCCTCAGGGGAATAAATGAAAACCACACTGTATTTAGATTAAACTGTACATGATTATAGAAACACACACCCCTAATAAGTAGTTCCCTCACATCATGAATCTGAAAGGCTCATATTGAGACGGAGCTGTTACTGTAAATGAACTGTGGAGAGAGACGGAAAGCAGCTCTGTGTTTTTACCCTCCTTCTCTCCGTGTAATGAAACACTCCCATCGATATGTTCACGATGATGGATCTGACCTTCTTCTCCAGAGAGAGATGAGGAGGAGAGGATGTCTCTCCTCCTCTCCTCTCTTCTCCCGTTGGGAGGATCAGGTGTCCCCCGCTGGGTGTGTGGACGGCTGGACGGCTGGACGGCTGGATGGCTGGACGCATTTATGCTTTAAAGCTATCAGACGCTGATTCACCTCCAGTTATATGTGCGTGTTTAGCTGGTGCCCTACTTGATGTGTGTGAATGATTTTATCTTAAGGGTGTGTGGGCGTCAGCGCAAATGTTAGTCTGATACCTAAATTAGCTCGCCCGCTACATAAAGAATGGGTTTCTATGAGAACTCAGCTAGCGGTGAGGCTCTGAGCTGAACACACAATCAATCACAATCAAATGAAATGGATCTCATAGCTATCATGTCTGTGTTTCAGTGTTAGTGTATCTGCAGGGCTACACACGCACACGCACGCACGCACGCACGCACGCACGCACGCACGCACGCACGCACACACACACACACAGAATGATTTAGATCCAGATGTTGCAGCGGTGCTGCTGGGTCATTAACAGCACAGTTAACCAGGAGGTGGAGGTCTAATGTGGAAAATATGACACAGCTGTTTCTCACTCAAACACACTCACAGGTACGTTCTTCACCTTTAAACAGGCCTCAACGTAACCACGGCTACCAAAACTAGCATCATGTTTAATATCCTTTCAGGCCTATTATCAATCAATATTTCATTAGATACATAATTATAATTGTAAGTATAATTGTTTTGTTTTCATTTACACTTTACAGCCGATGCCCTGTGAAAAAACAGGAAAACCAAACGCGATGACAGAAACGACGTTGTGTTTTTAACCCTCTGAACGCCTCGCAGAGCGTTTGACAGCATCGCTCCTCGGCCCGTCACCATAACTGCTTCTGTTGGACGATATATTGTCCCAGAAAATAATTGCGATAAACAATATTATTGTCATTTTAAGACCATTTTATGCCACTGATATTATATAATATAGCATAATAATGCACCCTTTCAAAGAGCAACGAGCTTTTAATTATTTATTATTATTAAAATATTCTAAATAAATAAAACATGAATAAAATAAAACCACACTACCAAAACAATAAATATGTACTGAGCAACAGTACATATTTATTTTATATTTTTGTAGTTATTGTTTCGAAGTTAGAAATTGGAGTATCGTGACAACAACTCCAAGAATAAAGAATAAATGACTGATGTAATAAACAGAAATAAAAAGCGTACGTTGATTTAAACCATTAGAAGAGAAGCTGACCTTCTGCTGCGTGTCGACAATGGTTATCTTGTTCTCTCTGCTTTAACTGTCTGTGAGCGGTTACTGCTGAAGCTGACATGCTATGTTAGTGGATGAATGTCTAATTGAATCAGTCTCTAATAGAGCTGCTCCTCTCTGAACGCATGTATGTGTTCATTGTTTGGGCCGACTGTGAGTCTTCTTCCAGTTTTCTCTGGTCATTACAGTTCAAAGTCTTTACTTTACGAGGCTCAGTGTGTTCTGATTCATACAGACGCTTTTACAAGGATAATAAAGAACCGATATAAAGATCTTGTTGCTGATCTTTCTGTTGATATCTGATCGGTTGGTTTGATCCTGAATCATGTTCATTTAAAATGATCAAATAATACTTTTTATTCTCATACAGATCATTTGGTTCATTGAAAGCAATCTGAGGATTAATGTGTTAATCCTGATGAAGTTATCTTGTCTAACAGTCATAGACTGTCTATAAGAAGTGGACGTGGTCACCGTGACGACGCTCATCGGTTTGTGGACTTCAGTTTTGAAGCCTCCAGTTCAGCATTGGTGTCGTCGCCATCTTGTTTTTTTTGCAACCAGAAGTGACATGAGAGTGAGGAGCTGAGTGCAACCGAACGCTGAATAAGACGCTTTAAGACGACCAAACATCTTACGATTAACTTTATTACACAGCTGTGTTAAATACCTGATTCTGATTGGTCAATCACGGCATTCTGCAGTCTGTAATTTCTTTATAGCAGACCGTTGCTACGTATAACAGACCGTTGCTAGATATAACAGACCGTTGCTACGTATAACAGACCGTTGCTAGATATAACAGACCGTTGCTACGTATAACAGACCGTTGCTAGATATAACAGACCGTTGCTACGTATAACAGACCGTTGCTACGTATAACAGACCAATGCTACGTATAACAGACCGTTGCTACGTATAATAGACCAATGCTACGTATAACAGACCGTTGCTAGGTATAACAGACCATTGCTACGTATAATAGACTGTTGCTAGGTATAACAGACGGTGCTACGTATAACAGACCGTATAACAGACCGTTGCTATGTATAACAGACCGTTGCTACGTATAACAGACCGTATAACAGACCGTTGCTATGTATAACAGACCGTTGCTACGTATAACAGACCGTATAACAGACCGTTGCTATGTATAACAGACCGTTGCTACGTATAACAGACCGTATAACAGACCGTTGCTATGTATAACAGACCGTTGCTACGTATAACAGACCGTTGCTAGATATAACAGACCGTTGCTACGTATAACAGACCGTTGCTAGATATAACAGACCGTTGCTACGTATGACAGACCGTTGCTAGATATAACAGACCGTTGCTACGTATGACAGACCGTTGCTAGATATAACAGACCGTTGCTACGTATAACAGACCGTTGCTACGTATAATAGACCAATGCTACGTATAACAGACCGTTGCTAGGTATAACAGACCATTGCTACGTATAATAGACTGTTGCTAGGTATAACAGACGGTGCTACGTATAACAGACCGTATAACAGACCGTTGCTATGTATAACAGACCGTTGCTACGTATAACAGACCGTATAACAGACGGTGCTACGTATAACAGACCGTTGCTATGTATAACAGACCGTCGCTACGTATAACAGACGGTTAGCAGACCGTTGCTATGTATAACAGACCGTTGCTAGGTATAACAGACGGTTAGCAGACCGTTGCTATGTATAACAGACCGTTGCTAGGTATAACAGACCGTTGCTACATATAACAGACTGTTGCTAGGTATAACAGACCGTTGCTATGTATAACAGACCGTTGCTATGTATAACAGACCGTTGCTAGGTATAACAGACCGTTGCTAGGTATAACAGACCGTTGCTACATATAACAGACTGTTGCTAGGTATAACAGACCGTTGCTATGTATAACAGACCGTTGCTATGTATAACAGACCGTTGCTAGGTATAACAGACCGTTGCTACATATAACAGACTGTTGCTAGGTATAACAGACCGTTGCTAGGTATAACAGACCGTTGCTATGTATAACAGACCGTTGCTATGTATAACAGACCGTTGCTACATATAACAGACCGTTGCTAGGTATAACAGACCGTTGCTATGTATAACAGACCGTTGCTAGGTATAACAGACCGTTGCTACATATAACAGACCGTTGCTAGGTATAACAGACCGTTGCTACATATAACAGACCGTTGCTAGGTATAACAGACCGTTGCTAGGTATAACAGACCGTTGCTAGGTATAACAGACCGTTGCTATGTATAACAGACCGTTGCTACATATAACAGACCGTTGCTAGGTATAACAGACCGTTGCTACATATAACAGACCGTTGCTAGGTATAACAGACCGTTGCTAGGTATAACAGACCGTTGCTAGGTATAACAGACCGTTGCTACATATAACAGACCGTTGCTAGGTATAACAGACCGTTGCTACGTATAACAGACCGTTGCTAGGTATAACAGACCGTTGCTAGGTATAACAGACCGTTGCTAGGTATAACAGACCGTTGCTACATATAACAGACCGTTGCTAGGTATAACAGACCGTTGCTACATATAACAGACCGTTGCTAGGTATAACAGACCGTTGCTACATATAACAGACCGTTGCTATGTATAACAGACCGTTGCTACATATAACAGACCGTTGCTAGGTATAACAGACCGTTGCTACATATAACAGACCGTTGCTAGGTATAACAGACCGTTGCTAGGTATAACAGACCGTTGCTAGGTATAACAGACCGTTGCTACATATAACAGACCGTTGCTAGGTATAACAGACCGTTGCTACGTATAACAGACCGTTGCTAGGTATAACAGACCGTTGCTAGGTATAACAGACCGTTGCTAGGTATAACAGACCGTTGCTACATATAACAGACCGTTGCTAGGTATAACAGACCGTTGCTACGTATAACAGACCGTTGCTAGGTATAACAGACCGTTGCTACATATAACAGACCGTTGCTAGGTATAACAGACCGTTGCTACATATAACAGACCGTTGCTAGGTATAACAGACCGTTGCTACATATAACAGACCGTTGCTAGGTATAACAGACCGTTGCTACATATAACAGACCGTTGCTAGGTATAACAGACCGTTGCTATGTATAACAGACTGTTGCTACGTATAACAGACCGTATAACAGACCGTTGCTATGTATAACAGACCGTTGCTACGTATAACAGACCGTATAACAGACCGTTGCTATGTATAACAGACCGTTGCTATGTATAACAGACCGTTGCTAGATATAACAGACCGTTGCTACGTATAACAGACCGTTGCTAGATATAACAGACCGTTGCTACGTATGACAGACCGTTGCTAGATATAACAGACCGTTGCTACGTATGACAGACCGTTGCTAGATATAACAGACCGTTGCTACGTATAACAGACCGTTGCTACGTATAATAGACCAATGCTACGTATAACAGACCGTTGCTACGTATAACAGACCGTTGCTACGTATAACAGACCGTTGCTAGGTATAACAGACCGTTGCTACGTATAATAGACCAATGCTACGTATAACAGACCGTTGCTAGGTATAACAGACCATTGCTACGTATAATAGACTGTTGCTAGGTATAACAGACGGTGCTACGTATAACAGACCGTATAACAGACCGTTGCTATGTATAACAGACCGTTGCTACGTATAACAGACCGTATAACAGACGGTGCTACGTATAACAGACCGTTGCTATGTATAACAGACCGTCGCTACGTATAACAGACGGTTAGCAGACCGTTGCTATGTATAACAGACCGTTGCTAGGTATAACAGACGGTTAGCAGACCGTTGCTATGTATAACAGACCGTTGCTAGGTATAACAGACCGTTGCTACATATAACAGACTGTTGCTAGGTATAACAGACCGTTGCTATGTATAACAGACCGTTGCTAGGTATAACAGACCGTTGCTAGGTATAACAGACCGTTGCTAGGTATAACAGACCGTTGCTATGTATAACAGACCGTTGCTAGGTATAACAGACCGTTGCTAGGTATAACAGACCGTTGCTACATATAACAGACCGTTGCTAGGTATAACAGACCGTTGCTAGGTATAACAGACCGTTGCTAGGTATAACAGACCGTTGCTAGGTATAACAGACCGTTGCTACATTGTATCAGGAGGTCACTCTGCACCACAACACCGTGACGTCACCAGGTAACCACGATGGAGGCTTTAAAAGCGACTTGAGCTGCTCTCTGGTTAACGGTGAACTCATGAAGCACCGGGACCGGAACACCGACCACATCCCGGTGCACCGTGCACCGACCGTTAACTTGATGATAGCAGTAGTATAATGAAGGCTGTGAGTCTGACCAGGTCGATGAAGGTGAGGAACTTCCAGCTGCCTCCGTAGGTCTGGTGCGCCGGCATGTCCAGAGCTCGGTAGTGGCAGAGGATGGAGAAGTAGGACAGCAGGATGGCGACCCGGAGCACCTGCGACGGGATCAGCGCCATGACGAGCTGCTAACGGTGCACCTGCCTGTCTGTCTGTCTGTCTGTCTGTCTGTCTGTCTGTCTGTCTGTCTGTCTGTCTGTCTGCAGCCTGCTGCTCTGCTGGTGTCACCCCGATATCCGTCCGGCTGCTGCTTCCGTGTTATGATGATGATGCAAGAGGAGGGGGGGGGTCAGTGTACATACTGGTAGTACTACATACAGTACATACAGTACATACAGTACATACAGTACATACAGTACATACCAGTACATACAGTACATACAGTACATACAGTACATACAGTACATACAGTACATGTACTGTATGTACTGTATGTACTGTATGTACTGTATGTACTGTATGTAGTACTACCAGTATATCCGGCTGTACTCTGTACTACACAGTACTACCAGTATGTACTGCATGTAGTATACAGAACTGCCTCACACTACATTTATATAAAGTATATATTTAATATTCAGCTGTCATTACAGTGTAGTATTGGTTGGGCAATAAACACGTTTATTTATTCATTTAATTATTTACTTGCATTTTAATTCAGCTGTTATTTCATTCTTATAATAAACTGTTATTCGTATAGTAAATTGTAAAATATAATAATAAATTGTTATTCTTATAATATACTGTAAAATAAAATAATAAACTGTTATTGTTATAATAAACTGTAAAATAAAATAATAAACTGTTTTTCCTAAAATAAACTGTTAATAAAAAATGTAAATAATAAACTGTTTTTCTTATAATAAACTGTTTATAAAAAATAAAATAATAAACTGTTATTCTTATAATAAACTGTTAATGATAAAATAAAATAATAAACTGTTTTTAAAAAAATTAAATAATAAACTGTTATTCTTATATAAATTGTTGATAAAAAATAAAGTAAACTGTTTTTCTTATAATAAACTGTTAATAATAAAATTAAATAATAAACTGTTATTCTTATATAAATTGTTGATAAAAAATAAAGTAAACTGTTTTTCTTATAATAAACTGTTAATAATAAAATTAAATAATAAACTGTTAAAAGATATAAATAAAAGCAAAGTGCTGCAAAAGTCAAGAAACATGAATAATGAATAGGAAAAAAAATACATTCAAAATGTGAAAATATCCCTGTTTTAAAATGAGAGAACTGTTCGTGAACGGTGTGCAAACATATTTAACAGAAGATGTGCAAAGTATGACGTATAAACAGAATGTCCGTAGCCTACAGATATTAGTCCAACAGATTTACATACAGGACGTATTTTTGTGTTCCACAGAATGTTGACATTCAAATTCTAAATCTAAAACATTTGAATGCTGCGCAGATGTTCACACTTCACATTTATTTTTCTGTCTACGTTGTTCTGGACAGAAACAGGAACCCAGTTTGATGATAATAACACAGCTTCTGAATTAGGAATGAAGTGAATTAAAGGGAAAGAGAGAAAGACAGAGAGACAGGAAGCTGATAGACATTATAAAAAGATCTCCAGCAGGCGAGAGGAAAGAGGTGATGCTGTTGCCATGGCGACGCTGAGCTGCTACCCAGGAAGGGAGTGCATCGCTGTTTTCTGCACTCGCAGGTTTTTATGGATGGATGTACACACGCACAGCTCTACTTTACATCACACACGTGTAATAACCGTGTAATTGTGTTTCAAGACGTGCTACGGAAGGAATTCTTTATTTGCAGGTTAAAGGTGCATTGTGACTTATAGCTAGTCAGGCTGCAGGCCGCTTTACATCTTTACATTAACGACATGTGTTCTGTACATCTCTATGTTGGCGTCAGATGACAAGTTGAAATGTGTTTTAATGATAATACATTTATTTATCATGTAAATCAACGTATCCTCATACAACGGTTCGTATGAGATGTTAGGTAAAGTTATTCCTCATTTTTCGTTCCTACCAATGTCCAGCGTCAATTTACGCTCCAGTCTTTTCAAAATAAACTTCCGTCTTCACAGGAAACAACTTCATAAGGTTTAGGCAACAGAAAATAAAACACGTAAGGTTTAGGAAAAGATCGACTTGGTTAGGTTTAGGCAAGAAGACTACTTAGTTTGAGTTAGGAAAAGATCGTGGTTAAGACAAGTTATGCCAAACCAGAAGAGGTTACACCGGAAGGGTTGTAAGTTAAGTACAGAAGTTCTGTGACAAAAACGACTTAGTTAGGTTTAGTAAAGGGCTCAGCAACCTTTACTATCAAAAGAGCCATTTTAGGCTAAAAAAGAAAAAGAAAATCTGTCTGGAGACGCAAAACATGTGATCATTGTGATGAAGGTAACTCAGTTTATAGTCTCAGTATATAGAATATAAGTCTAATGCAGTGAGGGCCAAAGAGACAATGTACTACGGAGTATTAGGGCCACATTGAGGGAAAAAACATCTGAGATTTACACAATAAAGTTATAATATTACAAGAAAAGAAGAAAATGACACATAAAATTACTACTTTATAATATTATATTTTTCTCGTAAACTTCAGACTCTATTCTCGTAATATTGCGAAATTCTTTTCTCGTAAAGTTATGACTTTATTCTCTAAATCTCAGATTCTTTTTTTTGTTTTAGACATCTAGGCTACATGTAAAGACTGTAAAGATTTCAACCATGACATTCACCGTGTAGTGAAGAACTGCTGTGATCATTTAACCAATTAAACCTGTTGAGCTGCAGATCAACTGAATCATGCTAACTGGGCTATACTACTGCTGAATGTCTGGTGTCCTCTCACATCATGAATAAACAGTATTTATAGAAGAACATGGTTTATATAGAGGAGCTAATGTAGATAACTTATACAGTATGCTCTGCAACACATTATGGGATTTATACCTCTAAACACAGCGTCTTTACTGTCTACTCCCAGCACGAGGTGGAACCAGTAGAAATGGATTAAAGCTGTAAGTCCTGGTGCATTAGCATTGAAACCATTTATCTAATCAGTGTTTTATACTCATCACAAACAAGAATACACACAGTTTCATTGAGTGAAAAGCTGCACTGACATTAAGAAAAGTAAAGATAGTTAGTGGTGAGAATGTATACGGCTGGAAACACTGCAGATAAAGTAAAAGGTTACTTCTGATTAGAATGAACTGACCCTTTAACACTGTTGTTCACTGTCTGTTGGTAACATCTACAAGACACTTAAGACTTATATTTACACATTTTAACAACTTTTTTCTACTTTGAAAGGTTAAAAACTTGCCACTCTCTGTCTCTGGCTGATTGACGTCTGCAACAACAACTTTCTACAAAGAGTCCATCCCAGTTCACCGTGACTGTCTCCGTGTTTTGAGTCAATCCAGAAGAGTGCTGCAGTGATTTACAGCTGCACTTCCATTAAAGTTTGGGGACTCAGCAGCAGCAGCTCATCTGTAGTCTCAGAGCTTTTTGTCAGATCGGTGTGAGTGCACCTTTTAAAATATTGACTTTATATTTACTATCTTGTTTCTGACTGCGAGCCAGTCAGCAGAGCTCGGGCCAAGAACACACCGATGCGGTTTTATTGATGATCCAGACGTGGTAGAACCGCAGTAACTCCATCACTGTTTGTAATCCACATTAATAAAGCTGGAGGAGGTAGAGACCTGCAACTCTCTTCACAGAGTCACGACAATTACACTTGAAAGTCAAGTAATAGAAATGAGTGTTTGAGTTTAAACAGCAGCTCCAGAATCAGCTAAATTCTACATGTCTCCTAGTTTAGCTTCAGTGTTTTTGCATTTTTACAGATGACTGTTTCAAAAGTCACAAAATATTTCCAATATTTTTGGAGCAACCCAGTCGCCAGAATAAATGTTGTACGTTTCATTCTTTCATTCATGTCGTTCTAATCTTAGTCCACTAAGATTTCTTTAGTCAATAAGCAGTTATTTATGATGAAGGACTTATTTCCAAGCAACTTAAAGTGATTTAAAGTGGTGCTTCTTTGTGGAGAAACTCAGTTTTACAGATTTATCGATTAAATCAACTCAACAAAATGATGTTGAGTGTTAGTCGACTGATGTCTAGTTCACACTACACCACTTCAGCCCTGATTTTCTGCTCCCCGACAGTTTGTGGAGCTCCCCGACAAAAGCTCCAGATCAGAGGCAATTTGGCGTTGGCTCGCCGTACGCACATCATCGCTCGATCGTCATGTGAACTGCTCAAAGACGCCTTACAAGTATTTAGATTAGATCCTGATGAGCAGGTTGGGACCTTGCATGGCAGCGTCTGCCATCAGTGTATGAATGTGTGTGAATGCAGACATGTAGTGTAAAAAAGCTTTGAGTGGTCGGACTAGAAAAGCAATAACGTTATATAAAAGCAAGTCCATTTACCAGAAAACAGACGGATGCTAAATAACGCTCCAAACTTGCGCTAAATTTTTGACGGGAGAAAAAAGGGTTTCTTGACCTCTGACCTCCAGATATGTAAATGTATGAGGGCTTTTGTCCAAAAAAAGTCTGAAAAATGTCTGAAATATTTTTTTAAAATGTCAGAATTTTTTTTTTAAATGTCCAAAAAAAAGACGGAAAAAAAAATAAAAAAAAAAGGTCCAAAGGAGGTCAGAAATTTTTTGAAAAAAATATCCAAAATAAATCAGAAAAAAGTCAGAAAAATACTAGCTTTTCATGAAGTCATAACCATTTTCAAAGGGGTCCCTTGACCTCTGACCTCCAGATCAGTGAATGTAAATGGGTTCTATGGGTACCCACGAGTCTCCCCTTTACAGACATGCCCACTTTATGATCATCACATGCAGTTTGGGGCAAGTCATAGTCAAGTCAGCACACTGACACACTGACAGCTGTTGTTGCCTGTTGGGCTGCAGTTTGCCATGTTATGATTGGAGCACATTGTTTTATGCTAAATGCAGTACCTGTGAGGGTTTCTGGATCAATATCTGTCATTGATCTGTGTTGTCATTATTTATAAATCACACATTAAATTCCAATCATTAACTGCCTGAAATCTTTGCAAATGAGACAAATTACCAGGTTTGTAATGAACACACTGGCTGTCAGTACCGATGCTAACCAGTAAGGGGTGCCGCTTAGCACCAAAACAGCTGGTAGGGTGACGGTATGTGTGTATGTGTGTGTGTGTGTGTGTGTGTGTTTCTATCATATCAGTCTCTGCTGAACTCTCTCTGACGAAGTCCTCATGAAACTGTTATCTCACAGGTAGTTTGACCCTTACCCTCCAGCTTTTACATAACATGGGCCACGCCTCAACACACACACACACACTAATACACAGCATGTGTGTGTGTGTGTGTGTGTGTGTGTGTGCATGCACGGGAAGGGGAAAGACACACTGACAGGGATTAATGTGTGTGTGTGTGTGAAGAGATTCAAAAACCAGAAGATGGAAAGATACACAACGTTAATGTGTGTGTGTGTGTGTGTGTGTGTGTGCATATAAAGAGTGTGAACACAAACTAGGTGTGGTAGCGAGCGAGGGGAGCGGTCTCACAGTGTGTGAGTGTGTGTGTGTGTGTGTGTGTGTGAGAGTGTATGAGTAAGCATTAGTAATCAGTCAGCTGTCACAGAAGTGCTTTGTCTTGCAGAGCGTTACAGTTCGACTCCGGGACAAGAGCCTGAGGCGACTCTGTGTGTGTGTGTGTGTGTGTGTGTGTGTGTGTGTGTGTCCACCTCTCTGCTGTAATGGATTAATCACGACTTCCCGTAACGACTCAGCAGGTTCCTCGTTCACGTTTTTTTACGACTGTACAGTGAATGCAAACAATGAACAGAGAGGATTTAGAGCTCCGGCGTGGGACTTTAACCGCGGCGTGACTCACTTCCTGGGATTGTGGCCACACTCGTTAACTTTATTAGTCGCTCGTTTGAGAGGATTGGCACCGAAAAAAACACATCTCTCTGTGTCACCGGCTCTGTGCATGCTAATGCTAAGTAGCTGCAGACAATTAGCATCATGTTTGAGTCATCTGTGTAATCTTCCCCAGAGCTCCACTCAGTGGTCCTCGTATTAAAGCTCCATATCGGCTCATTCTCAGGTTCATATCTGTAGTTTGTGTTTCTATTAGAACAAGTTTACATGCAGTAATGTTAACAAAAAGAAAACTTTATTGTCCTCCTCCTGTCAGCCTGAATATACCTGTATTCACCCTCCGTCTGAAACGCTCCGTTTTAGCACATTTCAACGGAATTGCGTTGCTAGGCAACAGCTTGGGTCCATGTTTACTTCCTGTCAGCTGATGTCATTCACATACACTGCAACCGGAAATAAACTGGGACACATTTAGAATGCAGCTGATCCACCTCCACGAACCCACAGAACAAATCAACTAAACCAGCTTGTGTCATACACCTGAACTGATAACGTATCAAACACACTCAAACATTAGACTGAAATGAACGATTAAGCAGACACAGAAACCCCGTTAACTTTGGGGAACGGGGTTCAGTGAAAAGGACGACAGGCAGCCTTTTCACATACACCTTTACATGCAAACTGCATCATGAGTGTGTCATGCAGTCTGGGACTCGGTCTGGTCTGGTCTCGGTCTTGTCTCGGTCTCAACCCCTCAAAGTCTTGGTCATGACTTGGTCTTGATTTAGGTGTTTTTATTTTATTATCATTATTGTCTCATTTCTAATGACTCCATGATATTTTAGTCTTTGACGATGGTCACCATGTCAGATCTAACGAATCACAGCGCCATAAACTCTTGCAGTGTCTCGTTAGGGTGACTGGCACCCATACTACACATATGACCACGACCAATCACGGCACGTCGTATTCAACGATCACGCGCCAGTTCAGACGTCATCGGGGAGACGGTTGAGGCAACTGTCGATCATGGCAGCAGAAGCGTTGTGTGTGATGCTGGCAGTCTGGTGTTGTGGATGTTCTCCTGGGTGGAACAGAGAGGACGGTACGGGCTGTCCATACTTCAGTCAGTTTGGTTGTCAACCTGACAGCAGCAAACTCGCCATCCCTCCTCCTTTTCTCCATGTTTGTTTATTACCTAGTGACCTGACTGCGACTGCGCGCTGGAGAGAGCACCTGATTGGTCAACGCAAAGGAACACGTCGTTGGAGTCACACTAGGCGTGTCAAGACGAAAAATTCTGACAGGCTAGACTTTTCCTCGGGGTGTCGTGGGGCGTCCCAGACGTGGCGTCGGTTGTCGTGTACTATGACACACTACACCAGATAAGAGGATCCATTTTCGCACATGACACTCATTTATTGTTCCCGATCCCCTACGACGGCCGAGTCGGGCTGTAATCGGGCTGATATCGTGTTGTCTGAACCGGGCATAACCCGATGGCCAACAGACTAGAAATCAAACGGATTCTGATTCAGTACATCTTATTTTTTTTATATATTATAAGTGAACTGTTTTTCCTTTGTAGTTATTTTGGTCTCAACTATACAAAGAGACACTTTAACATCCTTCAACCACACATAAGAAGAAGAGACTGATGGAGTTTAAAGTGAAACGGCGCATGTGGAAAAACTCACACTTACTTCATCAGGATGACAGCTGCAAAGCAAATCATTACAGCGTTGAGTCATGAGAAGACATTCGCTGGCGAGTAAATGTACTGTTGAAGATGAAATCACTGACATTCTGGAGGTTCAGCTATGTTGGATGAAACCTGGTAGACATATATATATATATATATTTATATACAGTATAAGAACAGAGTGAGAGCAGCTCCAGACTGCGTCTACCTTCCTGCCGGGCTTCATATGAAAAGCAGATGCAAATTGCAGCATCAGAAGCTGCTGCAGCTCTCTGTCGCCATGGTGCCGTGTTGCCACGGCGTCGCCATGGGGACTCCATGGGGTCACCGGTGATGAGGTCACATCCCGATGAGCCTCTTATGGGCGATGGCAGACGTTAATCCACTTATCGCTGGCCAGCACAAACACACACGCACACACACACACACACGCACACACACTGGCGATAAGCCGGCGGGCTGAGAGAGAGACGAGGACGTTCACTGAGACGTTGTGCTGCTGGAGGTCAGAGATCTCTCCACTTTCTTCTATCTATCCACAGCGCAGCGTTCACAGTGTCTTTAAGGAGCTGGAGGTATAAACTGGAAGCTGGAGTTATAAACTGGAAGCTGGCAGATTAACCACCATCCAAACTGTGAGCACAAGGTGTGATTCACACCCTGCAGATTCACACCGCTGCTGCTGCTGCAAAATGAAGATCAACGACTCAGGAAGAAATAAGTGCATGTTTCATGAGGCTCTGTTCGGTGATGTGATGTGGTTGGAATCTGGCCCAGGATGTTTGCTGGATGTCACTTCTTTTGCATTTAACACCCTTTAATGACAGTTTATAGTGGAGATGGACAGGAAGTAGAGAGAGAGAGCGAGAGAGAGAGAGAGAGGAATGAGATCCATTATCCAACCAGGAACATTGTGGTCGTCACTTTTCTGCCTCTCTTCACCACGAGACTCCAAAATAAAGGATTCAGGCCACTTATAAATCCAGTGGCGGTTCTAGACCATTTTAAATGGGGGGGGGGGCAGGCTGGGAGCGATTTTAGGGGAACCAAAATATGAAGCTAAATATTGCATACCTGAGGAGGTGGAGCGGTCGTCCACTCATCAGATGGTTGGTGGTTGGATCCCTGGCCCTGCAGTCTACATGTCCCCAACCGTAAAATACCACGACATCAGGCAAGAGAAAGACTTCCAGTACTCAGGGTAAAGAAAAACGTCATGGTTGGGATTAAAATAAGAACTTATAAAACAAAACACCACGAATATGCTGCTTTATGCAAAATATATATATATATTTATTATTGTAAATCAATTAACAACACAGATCAATGACAGATATTGATCCAGAAACCCTCACAGGTACTGCATTTAGCATAAAACAATATGCTCACATCATAACATGGCAAACTGCAGCCCAACAGGCAACAACAGCTGTCAGTGTGTCAGTGTGCTGACTTGACTATGACTTGCCCCAAACTGCATGTGATTATCATAAAGTGGGCATGTCTGTAAAGGGGAGACTCGTGGGTACCCATAGAACCCATTTACATTCACTGATCTGGAGGTCAGAGGTCAAGGGACCCCTTTGAACATGGACATGACAGTTTTTCCTCTCCAACATTTAGTGTAAGTTTGGAGCGTTATTTAACCTCCTTCATGACCAGCTAGTTTGACATGGTTGGTACCGATGGATTCATCAGACATTTATTTTCGAAAAATTTTCAGACTTTTTTTTAAACATCTTTTCTGACATTTTTGATTTTTACAGTTTTCTGACATTTTTTTTCAGAATTTTTTTTCTACACTTAATTTTTTTTTTTTGAAAATTTTTCTGACATTTTCTCTGACTTTTTTTTCAGACATTTTTTGTTTTGACATTTTTCTGACTTTTTTTCGGACAGTTTTTCCTCTCCATAATGTGTTTGGTAGTATTTTGAAAGTTGTGATTGACTCCGTGTTCCTCTTGGATAGAAAACGTGTGTTAGTGTTTAGAAAGATTATTTGATATTGAGTCGTGTTTGCTGTGTTTTGATAGAGTTAGTGTACGTAGAGAACGAGATGTAGAGTTCATGAACAAAATGAGGTTTTGAGGAACATATTGTGTGATGGTTTGTTGAGAGTTTAGAAAAATCACCTTAAGTAAACGCTTGTTAATAATTGTAAAAAAAAAACTGTAATAAATAAATAAATGAGCTCAGCACCAAAAGGTCATTTCTGATCGTTCCATTGATGGCTCCGCCCCCGCCGAGCAGCGTCCGATGACTTCTCACGGCGCCGTGAGTGAACGGCCGCCATCGAGACGATTCCGTGTCATTATCTGTCCCCAACCGGTATTGAAGGTTATAATCATGGATGTATAATGAGATCTGGATACGGCGCAATGTTTTCCAGTGGCCACTGGCGGTATTACGACGTGGCTCAAGAAGCATTTTCCACCGTAGACCACCGCAGTTAAAGTCTATAACGTCAACTCGGTCTCACTCCCGGCTCGTTAAATACTTACAGCCGACTGGTCAGCGCCGCTCGGCATCGGAGAACGATTTTTAGCAACCGTGTGTGACGAACCTTTCTACTAACTCAGTTTAAACCCACCCGCGGCGTTATTCGACGGTCGGAGCGGTGACGAGGTATTAATAGCGTGAGAGTCCTTACAGGGTGAGCGTGACAGGTGGTGGACGGGTGGTGGACGGGTGATGGACGGGTGATGGACGGATGGTGTGAAACTAAAAGTAACGTTGACTTATTTTCGTCCCGCCAGTCTTTAGTCAGGTGACTCGTCGGTATCGTCAACCCCGTGAGTTGTTAACGTTATAACCACAACCGTTTCCTAACCCTACCTACATGGTTGTATTGACTAAACCTAACTTCCTGTGAAAACAGAAGTTTATTTTGAAAGGACACGATGCATGTAACGAGCGTATATTGACACGCCGTCCCCGGTCCGTCCAACAGGAACGCTAGAGGGGAACCTGGTGCGTCGGTCTCCGATGCCGAGAGGCGCTGACCAAGCGGCGGTATTTGACGAGTTGAGCGAAACACTGTATTCAGTCGGCCACATACCCCGGAAGTAAACCCCGAAGCTGGTAAAC
>NC_051286.1:738373-760873 GCF_015220745.1 Sebastes umbrosus
GGCAGCGGTGCCTTTCTGCGCCATGACGGACATTATGGGATGTTTTTCATTTCGCACTTGATGTCGTTTTGTTTAGCTTATAAGGGCACGGCTCTGCAGGCAGGGGGAATACCCCGGCCGGGCACGCAGAGCAGCGTGCACGCACATTACCCGGGTTGCGTAATATCCTCAGGAATCTGCAGCAGCCTGCACGACCACCAGGCTGCTGCTGCAAGGCCGGGGGGGGGGGACATGGAGAGACATGGAGAGGACCAGAGGACCAGAGGACTGTTAGTGCATGTGGAGCTGTGGAAGTGTCAGCTCGTTGAGGTGTCATGCACTGTAAACAACTGCAGGATTTCACCAGTATTAACCTGATATTGCTAAAAACAGTGCTTTAAACCTGTTAAATGACGCTCATAGGCTGTTTTTACATTCTTATAAAACATCCCTTTCCTGCTGATCAGCTGTCTAAAGTCTCATCAGTAACAGCTTCATGCAGTAGTTGTTGAGTTCTGGGACCTGGTCTGCTCATGTGAGGCTTGTTCATTATACATGATGGTAAAATCAGTGAATTATCTTTATTGTTCTTCATCACATGTTGTTCTGCTTTCATTCTGTGCTTGTAGCAGCTAGAGACACACAACAAGTCTATCATAGCCTTTTTCCTAACAACCTTTAATTGTATTTAGTGTGACTGTTCCTATGTCTGTAACCTGCTAAGTCTATTCATCTATAGGCACAAAATAATGTTGTAAAAATTACAACCTAAATAGTGCATTAAAACCAATCAGTAAGATAATGTAAAAGAAAGGTGAAAAACAGCTTTATAATGTATCTTTAAACAGTAAATTAACTGTAAAATACTGTGAAATTAATAAAGTTCAAACTGTATTTTTTAACAGTACAAAGCTGTAAATGTCAGCGACATTATAATAATGTTAATTTTACAGTAACGTAAAGGCAACCCTGCTGCCAGCTCTTTACTGGTATTTAACTGGGACATTCTTCACAGTGTGAGGATTTCTGTGTCTGGAAGGTCCATTTGTTGTTTAGTTGTGTTTGTGCTCTGAGCAGCAGCTAACCAGCTCTCTGCGTGCAGCTGGCGGCTCTGGCTCACTTGTTAACCCGGTTTAATGTGACTCTACTCCTCGACTGTAGGGAGCTGTTGAACAGTGAGTTGTGACCTCTGGTATTTCCTGGTTGCAGCCTCAGTGTGAGCAGAGAGACATGCCTGAGATAGTTAACTGGAGGCTGGTTGCTGCTGTGTGTGAGTGTTGCTGGAGAATATGTGCAACAATGTGTCCAGTATATGAAAACTGATGTTTTTCAGCAGAGTGACTTCCAGTTTGCTTCCTCTGTTTGTGTGCCTGTGTGAGAGAGAGGGAGAGAGAGAGAGAGAGAGAGAGAGATGGTGGGTGGTGCTCTGGCTGGTTCCGGGAATGTTCCATGACGTGTAGCCGTCTGGAGAGGGGCCCCGGCCGGGGGGACTCCGACGCACGGCTCGGCCCTGCTCGCTGCTCGCTGCTGTCTGTTAACCAGCTTTCTGAGTGTTTCTCTCCAGAGAGATTTACAGCCTCTTCATACGAGCACGCACGTCGTCATAATCCTGTGATCCCCGTCCTCATTCCTGCAGGGAAGCTCTCCCTTTTTTTTTTGTTTGTTTTTGTTTTTCCACAGTGAGGTCAGAGGTCAGAGGTCAAAGGTCAGGGTCAAAACACTAGTCATGTATACTTAAGGACACTATGCATGGTGGTGCAGAGTGGTGATATGAGGGCTGAACAGCTGAAGGACACCGAGCTGCCCGGCTGCTGCCAGCACCACTGTTTGCTTCTTTAATGTTTAATATGTCACAGGAAATATACAATAAAGGAAATATTAACAAGAAGGACCAATAAGAAGGCATGCAGTTAATAAATAAATACATAAATAAATAAATAAATAAATAAATAAATAAATAAATAACTTTTATTATAAATGATAATAAAGACAAATAACTATAACATAAAATGTTAAAAAATTACACAAAATATTAGTAAAATAATATTAATAATAACTGGAATTCTTCCTTAAAGAATTGTTCTTTTTTTTTGGACCAAAAAGAAGGCATGCAGTAAATAAATAAATAAATAAATAAATCAATTTTATTATAAAATATAATAAAGACAAATAACTATAACATAAAATGTTAAAAAATTACAAAAAAACATAAGTAAAATAATATTAATAATAACTGGAATTCTTCCTCAAACAATTGGTCTTATTTTGTAAAGTGTATTGTCACATCTGTGTGTGTTTATTGTCTGTGTTGGCAGGGAAAGCAGCTAATTTTAAACTTGGATTGACACAGTAAAGGAGGTATTTTTAGAAACAATGAAACACTGTAAAACAGTTCAATAGAATGAGATGGAGGCTGAGTTAAAGAGAGAAGGAGCTCTGATGGACGCTCCGCTGCTGCTTAACAGGAGAAATATACAGAAACGAGTCCTGAACGTGTTGGTGGGGTTGCTGCTGTCAGGCTGTGCACGTTCAAATGTGTGTGTGTGTGTGTGTGTGTGTGTGAGAGTGTGCGCGGGGAAAGACCGACCTACGTCCCATCTGTCCCACTGCCACATCAGATGGCCATCGGGGTGCGCTGCGTAGGAGCGAGCGTGCACACACACACACACACACACACACACACACTGTGACCAGAGAGGCGTACGGAGAACATGCGTGAGGTGTGAGTCGATTTGCACTAAACATTCAATTAATGTATTACTTCTAGGCCTTGTGGGAACTCTATATATGTGTGTGTGTGTGAGAGGCACATATAATATAATATATAACACACTAACAGCAGACAGGAGGGCTGGAACAAGCACAAGACTGGTTTCATCAGGGACAGTAATCACTGTTGCACCAGGGCAACTCGTGGGAGATGAAATGGTTGAAAGTGGCGTGTTTAGTCTGACGCTGAGGGGTCCGACGAAGCGTCAGTATGTGACGAGCTGGGATGAGAACGTGTTGGCAGATAAACAAGTATAAACTGTATGTTTCATGTGAGCGTTGAAGTTTACTTTGAAAAGACGCCGTATGCATGTAACCGGCTGAAACTGGACACGCCGTCCCCGACGCGCTGTAGAGGGGCGTCACAGTTTGAAGCCAATAGGGCCACTGATGAAGCGTCGGTATGTTACGAGTCATGAGTGAGAACGTGTTGGTTTAATGTGACATTATATTGGATGGACAAAAACAAAAATCGTAACTCAAGGACCTCCTATTAGCTTTTACGTGGTTTTCAACCGCATCTCATGGTCTTCCTCAGAGGATGGAGCTGCTCAGTGGTCAGGTGATAACAGGTGGTACGGCTGTGACCTCTGGCTCTGGTTAAAGGTGGTCCAGGTGATGATGTAGCTTGATTCATTACATCCTTTAGGCCGACACGTTCTCGTCCCAACTCATCACATACCGCCGCTTTGTCGCGCCCCTCGGCGTCACATTATTTTCGTCATCAAAACCACTATAGTTAGGTTTAGGAAAGAACTACATGGTTGAGCTTAAAACTAGGGATGCTAATTTTGAAAAATGTCCAGTTCACCGTCCGGGAGCGTTAACTTAGCAGCTGCGATGCTACGTTCACTGTCTCCAGTTCACCGTCCGTTATATTGTAGTTAATGGAACGCCCGGTGTGTTTCATATACCGGCGTCTTGTGCAGCGGTATGGAACGCCGATGGCTGTGACAAAGTGTCGGTATTTGACGCCCTGGGATCAGGCACGTTATGTCAGAAGAGACCTACAGTAAATATGATGCAGTGATTTAAGACGCACAGTGTCTCTGTTTTAGTTTAAAATCATTATCTGAGGTGTGTAAAAAGTGCAGCATCACTTTTGTTAGAATGAATTATCTGTGTGTCTGATTTTAAATCTGTTGGACTATCTGTGCGTCTCTCTTCCTGACTGTCTCCGTGTGCGTCTCCTCCTGTCCGTCTCACTGCTGGCTGTGGATCAGCTGCTTCTCTGCAGATGTGAAATGCGTTTGCATTTGCTGTCAATTAACACTTCGCAGACATCATAGCTGGAGAATTTGAAATGACTGCAGATGTATGGCATGCTGTGATGAAGTAACACACACACTGATTAACACCATCAGCTCTCAGGATTCTGCTGCAGTGGAACAGAGGAACACTCAATAGTTACGTCTGGCATAGAAAGTACAACATTTACCTCTAAAATGTCGTGGAGTAGAAGTATAAAGTAGCAGAAAATGTAAATACTCAAGCAAATTACAAATACCTGAAATTGTACAGCGCTTGAGTAAATGTACTTAGTTACTTTCCACCACCGCAGCCTCTCAAACATATGCTTGCATTCTCCATATTATTTTAAATAGAATACTTTAGGATAGTAAGTAACATAAAGACACAGTTCTGCTCTAATAGCTTGACATATTTGATGTTTTATAGATTAAAACAACAACAACAGAATGACATAAATGAAGTACAATAGGTGTATGTTTGAACTAAGGAGTGTATATAGTGTGTATCTTTACCCTCTAAACTACTGATGTGATGATGTTAATAACAGAGAATACTCTGCATTGTGTGTTTTTCTGCCTCATCCGGTCTCTTATTGTAACGTCTCCGACTCCTCAGAGCGGATTACTACCAACAAATAACATAAAGCAGCTGCAACACGCAGCTCACTGACGCTCCGCTGTAGGAAGTCAATGGGCAACAAACACTCAGCATTAGAGGAGGATTTAAAGCTTCACACCGAACTGATCCACAGTTTATCTCACCTGTGTGTGTGTGTGTGTGTGTGTGTGTGTGTGTGTGTGTTCGATCACCTGAGAGCTGTAGAGGAACCTGAGAGCGCTCCGGTGACCGAGGTCCTGACAGCGACGGCTAAATTATTAAGACTCACAAACACAAAGCTGAAGCTTCTCCTGATGAATAGATCCTCTGTGGTTTGGTTTTATATACAAGATATATACACCTGGTTAGATATACAGTATAAATACACCTGGTTAGATATACAGGATATATACACCTGGTTAGATATACAGGATATATACACCTGGTTAGATATACAGTATAAATACACCTGGTTAGATATACAGTATAAATACACCTGGTTAGATATACAGGATATATACACCTGGTTAGATATACAGTATAAATACACCTGGTTAGATATACAGGATATATACACCTGGTTAGATATACAGTATAAATACACCTGGTTAGATATACAGTATATATACACCTGGTTTGGTTTATACACACCTGGAGGAGAGGAGGGGAGGAGGTGAAGAAGAGCGAAGTGAGAGTAAAATACAATAAAAGAAGAAGGGAGGAAGATGAGACGAGGGATGAGGGAATGAGATGAGTTGAGAAAGGAGGAAGGAAGAAAAGAAAAGGGAGGAGACGAGTGGAAGAGGAGACAGGAGATATATGGAAGAAGAAGGGAAGTGATAGGAGAGAAGGAGGAGAGATAAAGAAGAAGGAAAGATGATGATAAGCTGAGAGAGGAGAGGAGGCAAGAGAAGAAGCGAGGAAGTAAAAGGAAAGGAGAAGAGAGGAGAGGAAAGGAAACAAGATGTGAGGAGAAGAGAGAAAATGAAAGGAACCGAGAGCAGGGAAGAGGAAACAGGTGGAGAGGAGAAAAGAGGAGAGGATAGGAAACATGTGGAGAGGAGAGAAAAGGAAAGGAAACGAGAGGACAGAGGAAGAAACAAGCAGGATGGAGAAAAAGGAGAGAAGAAGAAACAAAAGGAGAGGACGGAAGAGGTGAGGAGAAGAGAGAAAATGAAAGGAGACAAGAGAAGAGGAAACAAGTGTAAAAGGGAGGAGGTGAGAGGAAACAAGATGAGAGGAGAAGATAGGATGATGAAGGAGGAGAAAGAGGAGTAAAAGAACAGGAGGAGGAGATGGAGGAGAGGTTTCCAACAGAGTGTCTGTTCTGTCAGCTGCTGACACACTTTTATTTTGAAGGACTTTGCCCAGTAGGGTGTGTGTATGTGTGTGTGAGTGTGTGTGTGTGTGTGTATGTGTGTGTGTGTGTGTGTGTGTGTGTGAGTGTGTGTGTGTGTGTGTGTGTATGAGTGTGTCTGTGTGCGTGAGTGTGTGTGTGTGTGAGTGTGTGTGTGTGTCCTCAGCCGTGCAGAAGGGAACTCCCTCTCTTCGTCTTCTACAACCTCTAAGATGAGGACATGTTTTTTTATCCCTCAGCCAATCAGGGATCACCTTGCTGCTGACCGTTCAGCCAATCGTATCGCAGCTTTTTGACGGGAGACGACACATCATTCACCTCACATCTGTCCAGCGAGAGAGAGAGAGAGAGAGAGAGAGAGAGAGAGAGAGAGAGAGAGAGAGAGAGAGAGAGAGAGAGAGAGAGAGAGAGAGAGAGACCTTTACCCAAACTGGCCTACTTCCTCAACAGCTTGTAATTAGTCTCACTTCATGTATTTCTGCGTCAGACAGCGGAGAAGCTAAATCACTGTTTTGTAATCAGAAAATCCCGAATGACACAACCGACATTCAGTTTCCCCTTTACTGCACGTCGCCTGTGAACGGGCTGTTCACTAACAAAGACCATCATAATAATAATAATAATAAAGATAATAAGGATAAGGGTTTAGAACAGTTTATTCCAGATGATGATGAGGAGGGATGGGTTAGGGATGAAGGGATGAGGAGAGGAATCAGGGACGTGGAAGGATGGATGTGGGAGAGCCGTCTCTTCGCTGTAGCTCTGATTTTTACAGCCCTCAGTGGTTCCTGTATTCAAAGGAGAGAGAAGGAAGAGAGAGAGAAAAGAAAAAGAGGTTTGGAAGGAGAGTGATGTGAAAGCTGAGTCAGTTGCAGTGCAACATGCAACAGGAGAACTACTACATGTAGCGCTCTACGGGCGGGGATACTCAGACCGAGTGCTTGAATGCTTTTATACCTTTTGAATAACACATAGAAGGTGTTGAAGGTGTACTTCTTCTGCTATTCCTCCCTGCAATAAGTAAAAACACTAAACACAAAGAGTTTAGAAGCAAAGAGGTGAAACTCTGGTGCTGTTTTGACTAGACCAGGGGTCAGGGGTCAGGGGTCAGGGTTCAGCAACCTTTACTATCTAAAGAGACATTTTATGCAAAGAAAATAAAAAAAATAAATCTGTCTGGAGCCGCAAAACATGTGATCATTGTGATGAAGGTAACACAGTTTATAGTCTAAGTATATAGTATATCAGTCTAATGCAGTGAGGGCCAAAGAGACAATGTACTACGGAGTATTAGGGCCACATTGAGGGAAAAAACATCTGAGATTTACACAATAAAGTCAGAATATTACGAGAAAAAAGTCGTAATATTACGAAAATAAAGTCATAACTTTACGAGAAAAAAAGAAAATAACACGTAAAATGAATACTTGTTATAATTATACTAATTACTACTAAGGACTACTTTATAATATTATGACTTTATTCTCTAAATCTCAGATTTATTTTTTTTCCTCAATGTCCTAACACTCCGTCGTACCGTCGTACCATAGACCTACAACAATGATACATAAAAATTAAAATGTAAACAAAAAGCAGTTATGAGGCTGCGGTATAGCGCTGCCGCCATTTTGGACTGAAAACACCGATGAGTCTGTGGATGTATAAATCCGATAAATCAGAAGATTTACAGAAACAATATACGATTAAAATGACAATATATTATCTTATTATGCACCGAAATAATGAACCTCCACGACCTCCGACATTTCTGACAACGTCAACAAACACGTCACAACTCAGGAACTCGTGAACTTACGAGGTCGTGAATACGACAAGAGGGGGGGGCTGGCGTTCATATGGACTCTTCTGGTGAACGCGGTAAATACGACCACATCTGAAGGGACCACATGTTTACTTCCTGTCAGCTGATGTCATTCACACACAGCAATCAGGAACCCAACTGGGACATGGTCTCTAGTTAGTAGGATATCACTAACAGAGCTTCTCCTCCAGCCTCCAGCCTCCAGCCTCCAGCCTCCAGCTAACCCTCCCAGAGGTTCAGACAGCAGTAGATTAACAGAGAGAACAGGCTACCAGTGGAGACCTGCTGATCCAGGCTGGTTCCTGGCTCTGTTTCAGACCTGGGTCCTGGGCTACCTGATGAAAAGCTCTTTCAGGTAAATACTCTGAGACTTCGTCACAGCTGGTTGCTGTCCGGCCAGATTGAGATGAGCAGACTGATGCTTTTTGTGCATTTGGTGGTCCACAACCTGTGAGCTCAGCGTGTAGCCAGGTGTTTCCTGTTAGCCAGCAGCTAGCCACCACTCACCTGTTAGCCAGCAGCTAGCCACAACTCACCTGTTAGCCAGCAGCTAGTCACAACTCACCTGTTAGCCGGCAGCTAGTCACAACTCACCTGTTAGCCGGCAGCTAGTCACAACTCACCTGTTAGCCAGCAGCTAGTCACAACTCACCTGTTAGCCAGCAGCTAGTCACCACTCACCTGTTAGCCAGCAGCTAGCCACAACTCACCTGTTAGCCAGCAGCTAGTCACAACTCACCTGTTAGCCGGCAGCTAGTCACAACTCACCTGTTAGCCAGCAGCTAGTCACCACTCACCTGTTAGCCAGCAGCTAGTCACAACTCACCTGTTAGCCGGCAGCTAGTCACAACTCACCTGTTAGCCGGCAGCTAGTCACAACTCACCTGTTAGCCGGCAGCTAGTCACCACTCACCTGTTAGCCGGCAGCTAGTCACCACTCACCTGTTAGCCGGCAGCTAGTCACAACTCACCTGTTAGCCGGCAGCTAGTCACAACTCACCTGTTAGCCAGCAGCTAGTCACCACTCACCTGTTAGCCAGCAGCTAGCCACAACTCACCTGTTAGCCGGCAGCTAGTCACAACTCACCTGTTAGCCGGCAGCTAGTCACAACTCACCTGTTAGCCGGCAGCTAGTCACAACTCACCTGTTAGCCAGCAGCTAGTCACCACTCACCTGTTAGCCGGCAGCTAGTCACAACTCACCTGTTAGCCGGCAGCTAGTCACCACTCACCTGTTAGCCGGCAGCTAGTCACCACTCACCTGTTAGCCGGCAGCTAGTCACCACTCACCTGTTAGCCGGCAGCTAGTCACCACTCACCTGTTAGCCGGCAGCTAGTCACCACTCACCTGTTAGCCGGCAGCTAGTCACCACTCACCTGGTTCAGTCAGATCAGCTTCATGATGGGAGGAGAGACAGTGGGAACGCTAGCTGCTAGCTAATCACAGTGTGTTTGTTGTCTGTGTGTGTGAGTGTTAAATACAGAGATATAGATATGATGTGTAAATATGACTTTATGATAGAGCCTTTACACACAAACAGTTTGACTGGTCACACACGGAAAAACAGGTGAAGCTAATTTAGTTAACGATCCCAGTAAGACAGCACAGTGAGCCAGCAGGCCCAGTACCAACAGAGGTCAGCAGTTAACCTGTTAGAGGTCAGCAGTTAACCTGCTAGAGGTCAGCAGTTAACCTGTTAGAGGTCATCAGTTAACCTGTTAGAGGTCAGTAGTTAACCTGCTAGAGGTCATCAGTTAACCTGTTAGAGGTCAGCAGTTAACCTGTTAGAGGTCAGTAGTTAACCTGCTAGAGGTCAGCAGTTAACCTGCTAGAGGTCATCAGTTAACCTGTTAGAGGTCAGTAGTTAACCTGTTAGAGGTCAGTAGTTAACCTGTTAGAGGTCAGCAGTTAACCTGCTAGAGGTCAGTAGTTAACCTGTTAGAGGTCAGCAGTTAACCTGTTAGAGGTTATCAGTTAACCTGCTAGAGGTCAGCAGTTAACCTGTTAGAGGTCAGCAGTTAACCTGTTAGAGGTCAGCAGTTAACCTGTTAGAGGTCAGCAGTTAACCTGTTAGAGGTCAGTAGTTAACCTGTTAGAGGTCAGCAGTTAACCTGCTAGAGGTCAGTAGTTAACCTGTTAGAGGTCAGCAGTTAACCTGTTAGAGGTTATCAGTTAACCTGCTAGAGGTCAGCAGTTAACCTGTTAGAGGTCAGCAGTTAACCTGTTAGAGGTCAGCAGTTAACCTGTTAGAGGTCAGCAGTTAACCTGTTAGAGGTCAGTAGTTAACCTGTTAGAGGTCAGCAGTTAACCTGCTAGAGGTCAGTAGTTAACCTGCTAGAGGTCAGTAGTTAACCTGTTAGAGGTCAGTAGTTAACCTGCTAGAGGTCAGCAGTTAACCTGTTAGAGGTCAGTAGTTAACCTGTTAGAGGTCAGTAGTTAACCTGTTAGAGGTCAGTAGTTAACCTGTTAGAGGTCAGTAGTTAACCTGTTAGAGGTCAGCAGTTAACCTGCTAGAGGTCAGTAGTTAACCTGTTAGAGGTCAGTAGTTAACCTGTTAGAGGTCAGTAGTTAACCTGTTAGAGGTCAGTAGTTAACCTGCTAGAGGTCAGTAGTTAACCTGCTAGAGGTCAGCAGTTAACCTGCTAGAGGTCAGTAGTTAACCTGTTAGAGGTCAGTAGTTAACCTGCTAGAGGTCAGTAGTTAACCTGCTAGAGGTCAGTAGTTAACCTGTTAGAGGTCAGTAGTTAACCTGCTAGAGGTCAGTAGTTAACCTGCTAGAGGTCAGTAGTTAACCTGTTAGAGGTCAGTAGTTAACCTGCTAGAGGTCAGTAGTTAACCTGTTAGAGGTCAGTAGTTAACCTGTTAGAGGTCAGTAGTTAACCTGCTAGAGGTCAGTAGTTAACCTGGTAGAGGTCTGTAGTTAACCTGCTAGAGGTCAGTAGTTAACCTGTTAGAGGTCAGTAGTTAACCTGCTAGAGGTCAGTAGTTAACCTGCTAGAGGTCAGTAGTTAACCTGTTAGAGGTCAGTAGTTAACCTGCTAGAGGTCAGTAGTTAACCTGTTAGAGGTCAGTAGTTAACCTGTTAGAGGTCAGTAGTTAACCTGTTAGAGGTCAGCAGTTAACCTGTTAGAGGTCAGTAGTTAACCTGCTAGAGGTCAGTAGTTAACCTGTTAGAGGTCAGTAGTTAACTTGTTAGAGGTCAGTAGTTAACCTGTTAGAGGTCAGTAGTTAACCTGCTAGAGGTCAGTAGTTAACCTGTTAGAGGTCAGTAGTTAACCTGTTAGAGGTCAGTAGTTAACCTGTTAGAGGTCAGTAGTTAACCTGTTAGAGGTCAGTAGTTAACCTGTTAGAGGTCAGCAGTTAACCTGTTAGAGGTCAGTAGTTAACCTGTTAGAGGTCAGCAGTTAACCTGTTAGAGGTCAGTAGTTAACCTGTTAGAGGTCAGTAGTTAACCTGCTAGAGGTCAGCAGTTGACCTGCTAGAGGTCAGTAGTTAACCTGTTAGAGGTCAGTAGTTAACCTGTTAGAGGTCAGTAGTTAACCTGCTAGAGGTCAGTAGTTAACCTGTTAGAGGTCAGTAGTTAACCTGTTAGAGGTTAGATAAAGCATATTTTTCTTAGTTTGGTTTCCTTGTTTTTCTCGTTAATAGCTGGAGAACTGCTCATGTAGATGACATCACATTCCCATCATCTCCGCTGTAGTACGATTAAAAGAAACATCAGAAAGCTTTTAATGTCATTCACTCTCAATCTACTGCCGCTGTTTTGCATCGACGGTCACACGGGGAGAAATAAACGCTTCTTACACCCACAGAAACGAAACCAGAACTGAAATACGTTTCAACGACGGTAAAGTGTGAAAGTCTCACTTTCTCTCAGTGGGAAACTCTCACTTTCATACCTGCAGTAACTCACGGCATCTACGTACGTGTAAAACCAGCTGAATACACGGAGCTCAGGCGCTTTCTATAGGGGGATGTCCAGTGGCATTCTGGGAAATGTAGGACATCTAACTGACGCACATGAGGCAGCTTTAGGGGAAAGTAGGTGAAGCATAAATCGGCAAATTAAATCAAGCTGTCCGTCGCAGACTGATGATAGTGTAAGTGTATTGGAGGGTTTGTTTTTCTCTAATTATTAGTTTTTTTATATTGATTATTATTTATTATTTTAATCAAATAAATGTGTAAATATTTATTTTGAATCTTTTTTAAAAAAGTCTGAAAAAATCTGATGAAAAAATTGATTATAAAAATACCATTTGACCTTCAAGCACTCTGTAATTTAGCCTTGTTTTAGTTTTTTTTTTTACTATTTTTAATTATTTGAAAGGACTGTGACATATAATCAGCAACTTTTGCCATTTTCTCTCTATTTTCTGATCTGTAGACGACATAAGTTACTGTCTGCTTGAACTGATCTGTTTTAAAAAGGTGTATTTTCATTAGAAATCAATAAAACATGTTGATTAATCTTGAATAAGTTGAACCATCTGACTGTTGTTGGTGTGCCGTTCCCAGGGTCTGATATTATCTGAAGTTACTTCGCGGTAACATGATTAAAACACAGAGACAGTCGCTGCTGTAGGTTTAGGTTGAGTTATTTGCATATCCATACAAAAGATAAGAACACTTCAAAAACTATCAGCGGATGAAAAGAGATCTAATCTCAGCGGGTGAGACGGAACAGAAACCCCAACGGGCTTAAAAAAACAAAACAAAGAAAGAAGTGACAAAAGAAAAGTGAAAATCAAGATGACAAACTGATGACACGAGTGATCTGAAACTCTAGAAGACAGAGTGTCATCTGTTTCTATTTGTTTATTGTTGGATTCATCGAAGGGTTTGAGATGTCAGCGTCAGACACTCAGAAAACAACACAGACTTTTTTAGAAATTTCAGATTACAAACCTCAGGATCAGCGTGTCACTCCTGTTGGCGCGGGATTTTTTTTACAAAAGCAACACTGCTGGTTTTCATTTTCCTGACATTAAATACTACATTGATATTTATATACTGAAAGACTCTCGTGACCTTTTGACCTTTCAAACTATTAAGAATATGTTCGCAATTGATGCTTTTCTTTTTTTTTCAAAAGTATGTGGACACCTGAACACTACAGCGATGAGCTTCAATATTTTCATCCTGAACAGGTTAATAACAAACATGATATTAAAATATGTACTGGTGGTGTGTTGCATTCTGGGATATGCCAGGTCAATGAGGCAGCTATGTTGTAACACGTGTTCATTTACGCTCGTTGCATGAATACTGTCTTTTCTTGGTTAGGTTTAGGAAAAGATGGCGGTTTGTGTTAAAATGACACCGGACGAGGCGTAACTTAAGTACGGAAGTTATGTGACAATAAATCCATGTTGACTTCACGGTCTCCTGGTGAAAGTTCGGTATTTTTAGACCCACCCATCCACCTCGATTTCGTGGGATATAAACGAGTTACAGTGCATCACTTTTCGTATAGGTCAAGAGGTCAGCAACCTGCGTCTCTTCAGCTCCTCTCCAGTGGCTCCCTGTGGATTTATAAACATGGAAATGAATAACTGTTTTTTTGTTTACATTTTCATTTTTATTGATATTTGTTGTAGGTCTATGGTACGACAGTACGACGGAGTATTAGGACCACATTGAGGAAAAGAATAAACCAGAGATTTCGAGAATAAAGTCACAATATTATAAAGTAGTAATTTTACGTGTTATTTTCTTTTTTCTTGTAAAGTTATGACTTTATTCTCGTAATATTACGACTTTTTATTCTCGTAATATTCTGACTTTATTCTGTAAATCTCCGATTTTTTTCCCTCAATATGGCCCTAATACTCCGTCTGCATTTTTTTTTCACTTTGGTTTAGTACAGATTAAAAACAACACAATATAACGTGTTAATTAGTGAGATTTAGAGGTGCGGACAGAGCCAAGCTAGCTGTTTCCCTCCGTTTCAAGTCTTTGTGCTAAGCTAAACTAACGAGCTGCTGGCTGCAGCCTTTCTGTATATTCAAAGTATATATAAAACTGTTGCTATAAGGTTTCTCTTAACTGGATCTAAGGGAAACAAACCTAAAGTACATGAATGCATTGGGACAGATATACTTTTGGACATATAGTGCAGCTTTAGGTCCAACCGGGTCACGTGTTCTCATGGTTCTTAGAATATCAGTGCTTTGTTTTAACGTTGCATTTTGTGATATGCATTCTGTATGCACGTGATCTCAATGTGTTTAAAGCAGGTGGATTTATATAAATATGTGTCTTTATCATCCTTTCTCTCTGTCTTTCTCCACCAGGAGCTGTGACCAGTTTGTGGACTTGCTAAACTGGACCAGAGGACAAACAGCTACACCAGGTAGGATCCACTGAACTGATAACTGTGTGTGTGTGTGTGTGTGTGTGTGTGTGTGTGTGTGTGTGTGTGTGTGTGGTGGTTATATCTCACCGATCATAATACCAGGAGATGTGAAACGGGGTCACGAGGTGTTTACAGTAAGTAAGAATCTGTTGGGATGAAGTGCAGCACAAGTTGTTATTGTGAGGTCGGGTATAGTAGTTAGTCCAGGTGACATTTGAGTGAGCTGTTTAAAAGGTTACGTAACATAAATGAAATTTCAGGTGCAAATAAAAGTCAACAAATTGAAATGATTGACTGACAAAATGTTTTAGAAGTAGTAAAAGTGAAATAACATCAAGTAGATCCTTTAATATGAAGTCTTCATTTTGTTTTTATGACATTATATGAAAGTAGATAAAGATACGTGATGATGAGCGGCGTGCAGAGAGCGGAGAAGACGGATGTAAACGGGTCCGTCTTTGTAATAATAACCATCCTAATGATATAAAATGGCCGATCCTTTTGTCACGAGCGAGAGAGAGGCTCCCGCGGAGAAACAGACGGAAAGACGAGGAGAGAGAGTTGAGCTGTATTCATTTAGCCAGAATTACTCTCGCTGTTTTTCTCCCGCCTGGTTGCCGGGGCAACCGGCCCAGCTTCGTTACCAGAGGTGTGACCTCGGCTGGGAGTGTAAATGAGAAATAGATCACGTCAGCCGTCCTGCTGACTGCCGTCATGTAAAGTTCCTGTACTCCCGTCTGCTTTCATCTCTCTGTGCTCACCAGAGGAGTCGGTCGGTAGCTGGATGTTTAGACGCTGTTTAGAGTTCAGCTGGTTAAAGACAGTCTGGAATTAGTTTCACAGTTTAATGCTGAAGACAATGTGTGTGTGTGTGTGTGTGTGTGTGTGTCTGTGTGTGTGTGTGTGTGTGTGTGTGTGTCTGTTGTGTTGTGATGCCAGCTGTAGTAAAACAGAGACGTAATCCAAGAATAAAGAGAGGGTGGGATGCATTTAACTGTTGCTATGACAAAATGTGACGATACACAGTTCTGCCAGCTGCTTTAACAACGACAGGAGGAGACAACATCGATTACAGTTAGCTATGCAGGGTCCTTAAAACGTCTTAAAAGGTTTTCAATTCATTAATCTAAAATATTTGGAGTTAAAATGTCTTAAATAAATACTTCAAAAGTCTTAAAAATGCTAAAATATGGGAAATAGGATTTTTTTCCTGATGTTGTATTGTAAAATCTCAAAATAATTGATAACATCTATTTAAAAAAAAATATTTTACTGAATGCCTCTCGTATATGGAGGACGAAACCTGCCAAAATCAATAATAAATCAATGAAAAAATAAATTACTCGATAAAAAAATAAATGTGTGATTAAATGTAGCACAAATAACATAAAAAATAAATGTAGCCATCAATTAAAAATTAATTATAAAAAATAAATTAATACAAAAGAAATGCAAAAAGAAATGACTCGATAAATAAATAAAAATGTCATTAAATGTAGCAAGAATGTCATTAAAAATAAATGTAGGTATCAATTACAAATGACTGAAAAATAAAAATGAAATAAATAAAAAATAAATGAATAAATAAATTTAAAAATGAATAAAAATAAATACATAAATAGATAAAAGGTCAAATTACACAGAAGAGTAAATAAATAAGGGAATTAATAAAAAATAAATAAATAAAGAAGCAAATTAAAACAGAAATATCAAATTATGTCACATTTTATTAATTAATTGCTACATGTATTTTTTATTAATATTGTCAAGCTAGCTAGCTGTCACTGAACACTGTGCTTTTCAAACTTGGCACGATTGGAATCAATGCAGAGGAATCCCTCATTTAGAGAAACACAAAATCGCCAAGAATATTTCCCAGTTCTGTTCTGCCCTCGTCTCCGCCCCGAGACTAGAAAGTCATGTTTTATGTTACAATAAACATTTGGGCAAAATTGTCCCTAACCTTAAGTAATCGCTGTCGCTTCATGTTTTTCTTTATTTCCTAGATTTTGGTTATAGTACAATTGGTTTTAAATTTCATTCCGAGTGGCATTATAAACGTGTAAGTCTAACTTGCTTTAAGCTGTAGGAGTGGAAGTCCAGGTTGAAAATGAGCTTTCTAAAGTTCATGGAGACCCAACAGTGAGGTCAACAATAGAATAAGCTTCATTTTCTGTGCACATGGGGAGGTCAAAGGGCAGAGAGCCCTCAGCATCTTGGAAACAGGCGTATGAAAGCAGTACCATCCCCCCCACAGTGAAGCATCATGTAGGTGAGGAAGGACACATTTAGCATTTTGAATCACAAGACAAGAGGATAGAAGAGAAGTGGTGAGTGGAGCGCTGCTGCAGGATGGATTCAGAGAAGTGGATTAAACATGAAGAAGGACTTGTGTAATGGCTGCGGTGGCTAAAAACAGAAGGATGGAGATGGATGATGGAGGAGTGATGTGGTGGAGTCGGTGTGTAGGAGGCTGGATAGTAGAAGAAACAGCATTGTGTGTGTGAGCGGTGTCACTTCCTCTTCCTGTGTAACAGGCGGCTTCGTATCAAGGACGAGATAAACTATGTCATCCAAACACCCTCTGTCTTTCTGTCTCGCTCTCACATCATCCAGTGTGTGTGTGTGTGTGTGTGTGTGTGTGCGTGTGTGCACAGAAATAGATCATGTAAAGCAGAGATTACTATCTGCACCTCAAAGCTCAAACGTGTGGGCTTTTAAACTTCATACAGTGTCATCTCTGTAAAACACACACAACAGAAAACACGCACAGGATGTGCATCAGTGCTTGGAGACTGTGCACATGCTGTAAAATGCATAGACTGTCTGTCTGTGTGTGTGTGTGTTGGGTGGGTTATAAGGACATAGAAGGTGACAATAGTCAACGGCTGCTCCAAACTGAGGCAAGCTGCTCAGACAGACAGAAACCCCGTCTCCATGCCAACATACGAGGCTGATATGAAACGCATTTTTGGTTCAGAAAAGTCGCCATTCAACGTATCCGTGATTTGAAGAAATGTCCAATGCCGACATTACTTCTGGTGACTGGGTTGTTGTTTGTCCGTGGAGGCGTAGAGGTGTGCAGCAGGACGAGGTCATCTCTCAGTTGTGGTTTCCAAAACTGTCACAAGTCACAGCTGAACAATAAATCTGTTTTATGATGTGACAACAAAAACCACTTGGTTAGGTTTAGGGAAAGATCATGGTTTCGGTTTGTTCAGGTGAGGGGACCTTCGTCACCATGGTTACAGTAATAAACAAGTGGTTAGCGTCAGAGAACGATAGCGATCGTGCTGGGAGCCACGTGGACTCTGTCGCTCTATAATAACATCACCTTACTTCCTCCTTTGCTCCCGTCATATCACTGTGGCTGCTAGAGGCTGCCGTCACAAGAACCTTTCAACTAGAGAGACGCTTTAATTGTAAATGTTTAACACAGTCAAGACAATGTTTACACTGGACTAGGGATGCTCATTTTGAAAAATGCTGCGTTCACTGTCTCCAGTTCACCGCCCGGGAGCGTTAACTTAGCAGCTACGATGCTGCGTTCACTGTCTCCAGTTCACCGTCCGGGAGCGTTAACTTAGCAGCTACGATGCTGCGTGTAGTGTCGCGGACATGCAGCCACTTTCCCAGTAAAAGTCTCCACCACACATTTAGTTTAGTTTAGCAGGTTGTCAGCTGTGTGTCTGCCCGGAGTAACTTTAGCGAGTTACCAACAGACCGTGTGTGTGTATTGTGGTGAGTGTGAGGTTGTCGGTGGCGTTCTGGCTGTGAACGTAGGTGTAGCAGTGTGTGTGCAGTTTATTTGTCGGTGAATAAAAGCTACGAAACTACAACTTTTGGCCGCTTCATTCGTTGGGTTTCTCCCCTCATTACCTCCACCAAGGAGGTTATGTTGTCCGTTCGGTTTGTTGGTTTGTCAGGATTACGGAAAAACTACTGGCTCAGTTTTCACGACACTTGGTGGAAGGGTGTAACACGGGCCAAGGAAGAACCGACACAACCATATTTTGACATAATTCTAATTCTGAAATATATCCATACATTTATAAGGCTGTGCTTGTAGATTTGCATATCATGGAAGATGGATTATTGTCTACTAGTTGGCAGAGTGCCTTTCTCGTTTATTCATGCTTTTCCTTGAATTTATCATCACTTTATCATCAATTTCTAGCTTCCAAACCACCAAAAAAGATAAAAACTAGATGATAAGAAGACAGAAAGAGAGAGAACTGATCAAACAGCTGAGCAGCAACAAGATCCAGAAACTGACTAAATGTAGCACGTCACTGACCAATAGCTGAAATACCTCTGAATGAAGAGAAATAACAAGAGAGAGAGAGAGAGAGAGAGAGAGATGGATGGAGGACCAAATGGATGCGGGCGCCATGGTAACCACAGAGTCGGTACATTGAGAAGTACACTGAAGATGAGAAGCCAGTAGTGGACAGTAAACCAATGAGAGCTTCCCATCAGTTTCTGTTCTTCTGATTGGCTAAAACAGACCAGGAAGTGAACTGAAACGCACTTATAGACACACACACACACACACACACACACACACACACACAGACACACACACTCGTTCACCTCCGCTCCCACACAATAGTCTGTTCAAACGGAGAAAGTAGGAAAAAAAAAGGCAGAAGGTGAAGAGGAAGAAGTTTATGTTCTGTTGCCATGACGACTACGGTTTGGTACGACGGATGCAAGCTGTGCCCTTGACAGCATCACACACACACACACACACACACACACACACACACACACACACACACACAAAGGGCAGAATGACGATCACGTGTATTGACTAACAGCTGTGTCCAAATGAATGGCCTTTGGGTGAGCATCTCCCCCCCCCAACCACACACACACTCTAAATGTGTGTGTGTTCATGTGTGTGTGTGTGTGTGTGTGTGTGTGTGTGCAGGCCACAAGTGAGATAACAGAGCGGCAGAATTTGAATAGCATTATGGGATATGACTGTTGCCGAGACAACAGCAGTTAGTTTGGTTCCCATTTCCTCCAGGTAACCAGAAGTCCAGTGGCCTCTTTGTTTGTGCATTCAAATGGCATGGAAAGTGTGTGTGTGTGTGTGTGTGTGTGTGTGTGTCTATGTGAGTGTGTGTAGTGGTGTGTGTGTGTGCGTGTGAGTATGGTGCGGTACAATAAGGAGCTTTGGTTTCGCTTCCGCATCGTTCCTCATGCAAATGACGGCTTTGTTGCTTCTGCAGCCTGCACACTTCCTGTCCATGCTCTGTGTGTGTGTGTGTGTGTGAGAGAGAGTGTGTGTGTGTGTGTGTGTGTGTGTGAGTGAGTGTGTGTGACAGAGAGACTATGCTGCACTTAAGTGTCTCAGCGTGTGCATTTCTGCATTTCTATTTGCATTGGTGTGTGCATGGTTAGTGTGTGTCTGTGTGCATCCTGGTCAGCAGACTGTTTGTCTGTTTGTGACAACATCTGTTGATTAGCGCTAAACTCAAAGTCCAGCTGAGGCTGATGGGAATGTTATCACTTTTAAAAGTGTTTGGACATAAATCAAACTATTGGAGACACTTATTGATAGTTATAAACACTAATAAACAGATACAAACATTATTAAAACATTAACACACATTAGTGAGACATCAATGAACTGTAATAGAAAAAGTAAAACTGTAATAAACATTACTAAAACAGTAATATAGGGAGTCATAGGAGTGCCCTAATAAAGAATAAATCTGTAAAAAAAAATAAGAATATTAATGTGGAAATATAAAGAGAAATAAATAAAAGTATAAATAAGTAAATAAAAACTTGTTGAAATATAAAGAAAAAAATATAAATAAATGTGAAAATAACTAACATTTATTTTCACATTTATTTTGATTTTTTTTCTATATTTATTTATGTATTTTAAAATGTTTATTTATTTATTATTTTTTCCATATATATTGCTTATAATTTTTTGCTTAAAAATAATATATATATATATATATATTTTATTTATTAACATTTCAAAATTATAGTTTCCTGTCACCTCTTCTTTCACATCCCTCCATCCTTATCTTTCTCTACCTCCATCTTTCTTTCCCTCCCTCTCTCTTCCTCCCTCCCTCTTCCACTCTCTTCGCTCCATCATCACGCCCTTCCTCTTCACCTCGCTCCCCCGCATGTCACGTCCCCCCTGCCTCCATCTTTTCATCACTCCCTCCATCCTCCATCCCTCCACCGTCTCCTCTCTGCCAGGGAGGAACAGGTGGCTCGCCTCTGCTGTGCCACTCGGTGGCTTCCTGCCCGAAACACAGAGAGAGAGAGAGAGAGAGAGAGAGATAGAAGGAGGGAGAGAGAGAGAGAGAGAGAGAGAGTGATAGAAGGAGGGAGGGAAGGAGAGAGAGAGAGATTGTGGCCCGTGTCAGCGCCCTGGCGCCGGGGCTTGTACCATGTGACGGACGGAAGGAGGAGGAGCAGGAGGAAGTGGAAGAGGAGGATGGGAGGAGGCCTCTCTGACTGAAGGCTGTGATTTGGTAGACGGAGGGAGAGAAAGAGAGCAGCAGGTGCTTCAGTTTGAAGCACTCGTACAGACGCACACATGCACTTAAAGATAAGAGCTACCCAGATATTTCTGTGCCCACACCAGCATGACATCATTTCCTGTCCTCGCGCAGGAAGTCAACACAGTAGCGAGCCAGCGGTGTCAGAGAGAGTCTCACTCTGGTGCTTCAGTCTCTCCTGACCTTCGTCCTGATGTACCATCATCATACATCTCTCCTAAACAACATGTTACCAACGCTTCCTCCTTTCTCTCCTCCGCTCTCTATGTATATTCTCTTCCTCTAATCTTAATCTCATGCTGCTGGTTCTAAAACTGACGTATTTGGGGGAAACAGGGGATTGGGCTGGTTCCTGTAGCTGCTAGGATTAGCCAGCAGCTACGGCGGGCTAGCCGTCTCTCGGAGCTAACTCCATATGCATGTGGCATTAAGACTGATTAGCTCTACGCTAGCTCACTCATACTCAGGGTATTAAGGCTTAAAAAGCTAGCGCAGCTGGCTAGCACCTTGCGCCTCCCGTCCGTCACGTATACGACGGAGGAGGATTACCGCACGCTACCGGCGCTGAGGGCTGAGAGAGGCCTGGAGGAGCGGGCTGGAAATCAGCGCTTCAAAGACGGGAAGTAAATCTGGTGCCACCTGAAAACACGTCCCTGTTGAGTCTTCATGATGTCTGTCTTCTCTGCAGTCAACAGTGTTTAAGTGTGGAGAGATGTATGTTATACAGCACATATAATACCTGGAGACCTTTCTCTTTGTGTCTAAAGTTGAAGTGTAAACGTTGTGTGAATGTCTTCGTGTCTCCGTGGATCTCCGTCGATGCAACCCGGAGCTCTCTGCTTTACCACAAACTCCAACCGGGCTTTTGTCTTCTGAAAAAGGAGGATCTGTTTTGAATTTTTGGGGTTTCTTTTGGCACATCGAGAGGAGAGGAGAGGAGAGGAGAGGAGAGGAGAGGACAGGAGAGGAGAGGAGAGGAGAGGACAGGAGAGGAGAGGACAGGAGAGGAGAGGAGAGGAGAGGAGAGGAGAGGACAGGAGAGGAGAGGAGAGGAGAGGAGAGGACAGGAGAGGAGAGGACAGGAGAGGAGAGAAGAGGAGAGAAGAGGAGAGGTAAGGACATGAGAGGAGGCGAGAGGAGGAGATGAGAAGAGGCAAGGAGATGAGAGGAGGAAAGAGGAGATGAGGAGAGGTAAGGAGATGAGAGGAGGTGAGAGGAGATGAGGAGAGGCAAGGAGGTGAGAGGAGGAAAGAGGAGATGAGGAGAGGAGAGGAGAGGAGAGGAGAGGGGATGAGGAGAGGAAGGACAGATAAAAAGATGGGAGAGGAGAGGAGACAGAGGAGGAGAGAGGAGGAGAGAGGAGAGGAGAGGAGAGGAGAGAGGAGAGGAGAGGAAGAGAGGGGATGAGGAGAGGAAGGACAGATTAAAAGACGGGAGAGGAGAAGAGAGGAGAGGAGGGGAGGAGAGGAGAGGAGAGGAGAGGAGAGGAGAGGAGGAGAGAGGAGATGAGGAGAGGAAGGACAGATAAAAAGATGGGAGAGGAGAGGAGAGGAGAGGAGAGACAAGAGGAAAGCTTACGAGAAGAGGGAGGACAAACTAGGAGGCTGGACGAGAGGAGAAGAAAAAAGCAAAGAGGAAGTAATGAAAGGTGTAAAGGAGAAGAGGAGAGGAAAGAAAAAGAGAAACGGAGACGTTTCATTTCTTATATTCTTCCCTCACACGTTTGAGAAGTGTGATCTTCCTTCTCGTGACAGATGTGACAGATGTGACAGATGTTAGCTCGTATATTATCTCCTATTTTTACTGATAAAAAACTAAATGAAATTTCAA
>NC_051286.1:773373-793373 GCF_015220745.1 Sebastes umbrosus
ACAAAAAGGAGTAAGGACTGTTTGAACACTGACTCGTCCTGTTACTGAGCTACACGGCTGTTTCATTGGTTCATGCAATTTGTTGATTTTTTCTTTTGTCTCTTTTGTGTTAAATTCTTACGTTGGCTTTAACTTTTTGCTGTTTTGTTTTTAAGTCTTTTATTTGTACTTTTATGTGTGAAATTTATATGGTCGGCGTCTCGGCCAGAACTCCCTCGAAAAAAAGATTTTAAATCTCAACGGGACTATCACGGATAAATACAGGTTAAATAAATAAAATAAAATAAAATAAAATAAAATAAAATAAAATAAAATAAAATAAAATAAAATAAAATAAAATAAAATGAAATAAAATTAAATAAGATAAAATATAAGATAAAATAAAAAAAATATGATAAAATAAAATAAATTAAGATCAAATAAAAAATAAAAAAATAAAAAATAAAAAAATAGAAATAAAAATAATATAGAATAAAATAAAATAAAGGTATGGCTCCAGTTCACCCCAAACATATTGGATGGAGGTTGAGGTCCCTCTGTGCCGGCCAATCAAGTTCTGGGAAAACTATTTCTTTGTGCAAAACACACAGAGGTATCCACATCGTTTTTTGCCATGTAGTGCAGAAGAATTGACAACATGACATATAGAGAGAGAAAGAGATAGAGAGAGAGAGAGAGAGAGAGAGAGAGAGAGAGAGAGAGAGAGAGAGAGAGAGAGAGAGAAAGAGATAGAGAGAGAGATAGAGGAAGAGGGGAAGAGAGGAGACAGGGAAGCAGAGATAGACAAATAGACGGAGATAGTTTTCACTGCTGGAATTAGGGACAGCTGGCCTGTGTGTGTGTGTGTGTGTGTGTGTGTGTGTGTGTGTGTGTGTGTGTGTGTGTGTGTGTGTTGGTATTGCTCGGTTGCGTAACACTCAACTGGGTCCCCCTGTGGCTCCGAGGCTAAAGTGGTCTCTCTCTCTCTCTTTCTCTGTCTCAATTGAAGTCAATGAAGCTTTATCGACGTGCCGTTGTGATGAAAGAGCATCAAACAGGTTAAAGCTCTTAATGGGAGACGATCAATAAATCAATAAAGGCACAACGTTTAACTCCTGGAATATAATTCTAGTTTATATCACAATATTGGATGGATATTAAAAGCAACATGAATGACGTGATTATATTAGCTTATTTCTCAATAGAAACTCTGGAGAGTTATCAGTAGAGCTGCAACCATATTAATCCATTAATCGGTTTATTCGAGTCATTTAAGAAGTCTAAATTCTCTGATTGCAGCTTCATAAATGTGAATGTTTTCTGGTTTCTTTCCTCCTCTGTGTCAGTAAACTGAATATCTTTGAGTTGTAGACAAAACAAGACGTTTGAGGACGTCGTCTTGAGCTTTGGGAAACACTGATCGACATGTTTCACCATCTATAAACCAAACTACTACAAACTAATCTACAGATTCATCCACAGTGGAAATAATGGTTAGTTGCAGCCCTCCCTTTCAGAAGAGTTGATGTTGTTACAGGACAGATTGGTGTGTATTAATGTCCAGTTTAAGTTCAGGTGTTTGTCTCGGTGTCGTGTAGAGAAGCACCTTGTTTTAGGACCACGCTGTGTTTCCCATGGTGCTTTGCAGCAGCAGAAGTCTGCTGTGGAAAGAACACACTTCACATTTTCTCTGCTCCACTTCCAAAGATACTGGTTGTCTATAGCGGTGTGTGTGTGTGTGTGCGTGTGTGTGTGTGTGTGTGTAACACTCCACATGTGGGCACTTGCGTTTCGCCGTCCTCCGTTGTTTGCATGCAAGTGTGTGTACATGTGTGTATATCAATGTGTGTGTGAGTGCTTGTGTGTGTTTGTCAGTTAACCGATGAAATGCTGCTTTCTAACGAGGAGGACTTTAGTTTGATTGGTTTGTAAAATGAATAAGGAGAGACTAGACGACTGTACAGTAGATGACAGGTTGTGGATACAGGTCTTCTAGTCTGCTTGTAGTTTACACTAAACCTCTTGCTAGTTTCATGTATTGCATCTGGGTTGTATCTGGATACTGAAGACAACAAAACACATCATCAATAACTTGTGATTGATTGTTAGATTGATGGAAACAAGGAGAAGGAAAGACAGAATATACTGTAAATCTACACAAATGAAGCTTCACTGGTCAGTCGGCACCTTCGTTCAGTCAACAGCCGTGGTCGGAGGCATTATGTTTTTCGGGTTGTCTGTCTGTCTGTCCGTCCGTCCGGGGAGTTTCTTCAAATTTGGCACAAACGTCCACCTGGACACAAAGATGAACTGATCAGATTTTGGTGGTCAAAGGTCACTGTGACGTCACTAAACACGTCTTTGTCCATAACTCAAGAATTCATCTGCTAATTATGACAATTTGACACTAATGTCCGACAGGATAAAATGATGAAGTGATGAGATTGTGGACAGAGGTGGACGTAAACTGCAACTTGACTGGTTGACGGAGGCGTACATCCGTAGAGGTGGTAATTGTAGTTTTCTTTGGATTTGCACTTGATTTTGAAGTTTCATCGTCTGTAGTCGGCGCTCTTTTCTTTGTTTGTTCCACCACAGTTATGGTCCGTGTCCACCGGCTCCGTGCTTTCCACGCTCCCCATTCATTGTCTATGTAAGCAGCCGCGCAATGCATTCTGGTAGCGTGGCGTTGCGATTCGAGAGACTAGGCGTCACGACGCCCGCTCCTCATTTGCATAAAGTTAAGGGCTCGTCTACTTTATGTAAATCACGGCGTCCGACGCGTCTCGCCGCCTCTCCAAACTCACGAGGATCTTTTAAAATAAACGTTGTTGATCCAAAATAAAGACAGATTCATCAACATGGATTATTTCTCGCATCAAACGTTTTCAGAAACACATTCCAGTGAACTATTTACGTGAAATAAGAGAAGAAAGTTTCCAAACGAGCCTCCAGACTGGTTCCGGTTTGAAAGCTGGGAGCAGCAGCCAACGGCGGGAAAGCGTTCGTCCAATCAGGAGCCGAGTGCCTTGTTTCTAGGGACAGCACACCAAGCGTCCAATGCTGGGAAGCGTCGCGTCCCCTCGCGATAAAAAACGCCTCTGTGGACACGTACCGTAACGGTTTACTCCCAACGCTAGCAGAACCCAGAAAAACCAGAACACCACTTCACACACAAGTGAGTTGAGGAGTGAGTCAGTTGCGTTAGCTGCGCCTACCCTCTCTGGCGGACCAACCACTACTAGGTGATGGAAAACGCGTCACTAACTGAGCGCCGCTTGTGATTTTTCCCGGGAATGTCGCCACAGACTCCCAGTTCATTATACTGGAAATGCGACGGCGTTCATCAGCGGACCATAAGATCAATCACCATTGAGATACCCTCAACCGGCGATAGACATTTATTTCTGACTTTAAATAACAGTTTGTGGGTTGGTTGGTGATGGGTTGGTGACATCGTGTCGTGTCACTGGGAGCAACTGAAAGCGATGTTTGGGATCGGGTCGAGCAACAACCAGACTGAATCAGGCTTACGGCGGGAGGATGGAGGGGAGACGGAAAAAAGACCTGGAAATGCTGACAGAAAGGCATTTAAGAGAGAAACAGATGGAGAAAGACGGAAAAAATAGGAAAAAGTAAAAGAAAGCAGTGAAGAAGAGTTCGGCCAGAAGAAAAGGAAGACATGGAGGATGAGAGATTGAGAATAAAAGAGTCAAAGAAAGGAGAGAGTAAAGGCGGAGACAGAAATAAAACACTTTTTGGAAGACAGAAAATAAAACGGCAGAGAGACAAAGACGGAGACGGAGCCCGGCTGGGGACGAGGATGAGACGCTTCTAGCCATATTTAATCATCAAATATTAATGCAGTAAAGATGGAATACAGGAAATTAATATTCCCCATTAACAAAGAAGGAGAGCCAAGTAGGGGCTTGTAACGGCTGCCGAAGACAAACGGCCTCCATTCAGCGCTCTGATGACGGGATCCAAATCAGGTTACGCTCCACATCCTCCATCTGAACCTGAACGCCACACATCACCCACATCTTCCCCTTTTTCCTCTCGCAGGTTTTGTTTAAAGTCATAAAGCATCACTTCCTACTTTCTGTTTCAGTATGAGACAGTCAGGACGGAGACGTTTTCTATGGATGAAGTCTGAATGCTGCTTTCATTGTTACTGCAGTTTAACTTGTATCTGTTTCTCTTCCTCGGTTTACTCCAGACACAGAATGGTTAATGTTAGGATAGGTCATCAGGCATTGAGTCGGGTTACCTTCTAGTAAAGACCCCGATGGTGCTTTTCATTACGCTAACGTGTCTCCTCGCTTCCCTCACTCACGACGACGGAGGAGCCGAAGCTGCAAAACCACAAATCCTCAGTCTTAAGTGATGTCACTTACTTATGATATGCTTCATAACGGTGTGCCACATGTGGAGGTGCGGCATTATTGATTCACTTATGTATCGCGATATTTATGATTTTGAAATTGATTTTGGATTCTTTAACGCCATAATTTATATATCTGCTTCATCTGAGTCTATGTGGAGGTAGAAGGAAGTCACCGCTTTTATTGTGGTAGTCTGAGTAACGTGACGTCATATCCGTTCTGTATCCGTCAACCAAAACAAACCTCAGAGAGTGTAAAACGTTGGAGGGTCGTCGTGGATACGACCTGCACCCTCCCATGTTAAATCCAGCGTGGTAAACACTACACATCCAGTAAAGGATGGAAACACTTTGGGTTAGCAGAGCTAGACAGAGCAGAGCTAAAGCTGCATGCTAACTTCTAAAAAATGGCCAAAATATGTCTGAAAATAAGTTCGAACAAAAGCTAAAAAAATCAGAAAAAAGCCAAAATATGTCTGAATAAAAGTCTGAAATATGTGCAAAACAAAGTCAGAAAAATGTCTGAAAAAAAAGTGCAAAAAAGTTAGCAGGAAACGTTATGGTATGGCGGTAACGTGGCGGTCAAGCCGGCCGTCGCTCTCGTCTCCGTGGTCAGAATATAAAATCACAATACTTTAAAATCACGATACATATCCAATCAGCACCCAGGTATTGTGATAGTATTGAATCGGGAGCTAGGTGAACTGTCCCAGTCCTGATGTTGAGGCCTTATGGGAGTTAAAATGAGGATGTGTTCAGGTGACAGTTGATGTCTCTCCTTCCTTCCTTCCTTCCTTCTCTCTCTCTCTCTCTCTCTCTCTCTCCGTCGTCGTGCTGAGCGATCCTAACAAGGCGGATTATATATTTTCAGACTGAGAGCAATCCAGATATGATCAAGTATTTATGTAAGCCGCACTCTCACGGCTCAGATACATCCAGAGCTCTCGACTCAACAGCTGTTTCATAACCAGCAGCCTCTACTCCCAGTGTGTGTGTGTGTGTGTGTGTGTGTGTGTGTGTGTGTGTGTGTGTGTGTGTGTGTGCGTGCGTTTGTGTGTGTGTGGACGTTTACGACATAGTCAACAATAAAGTTCTGAATTATAAATGTCCAGTTAATGCTGAGGAGACGTCTAACTGTCCTCGTTAGGACAACCACATGTTGTCTCTCTATTTTAAAACCATTCTAATTAAATTATAAGTGATAATAATATGAACTTTAAAGGTTTAAAGGTAAAAACATGCATTATACTAGAATATTAATAGACGGCAGGCTGCACATGTACATAATTCATAGTTGTGTGTGTGTGTTAATACATAATACATAGTATATACATCAGTGTTAAACCAGGCGCAGGCTGCACAGTGCTGAGGTCTGCAAATATACTGCATTACATATACTGTACACACACACACACACACACACACACACAGTATATCAACGCTGACCTGAGTGTGGCCCGCTGTGAATGCATGAATATATGATTCGTATGAAATTCATATAAAATGCATTGATGTTTAGTATTCTCAGTGCACAACAGGACGCAGGGGACACAGGGACGCCCGGTCCAACCCTGTCTCCTACTAAAATAATCGGGCTACAAGCAGCGTCTGAAATTAGCACCCGCCACCCGCCGTCCGCCACATGTGGCTAAATTGAAAATCATCAGGATATCCGCCACCCTCTAAATGTGTGTGTGTCCATGACTGTGTGTTTTGTGCATGCATTATATGCATATGTGTGTATCAAACACACTCAAGGACTGATATGACCCAGTGCCTCTGGTTTCACAGTCTTCTACTGACCTACAGGTGGTGCTAATGTGCCAAGAACACACAGTAATACAGCAACACAGGCAGAGAAGAGGAAGAAGACTGTGAGATAGTAAACATGGAGGACAACAATGTAGGATTCAAACATGTTCTCTAAAATGATCTGTTTTATGAGGAAGGAAATGTGTTAAACGTTTTCAGCATGTTAACATCAAGGACACACACACAATGCATTCTGGGGAGTAACAGTGAATTAACTAGAACTTAAAGGGACTAGTTGTAACTTTCATGTCTTGTCAACAGCGACACCTGTGGCCGTGAAATCAATGAAAGTCAGCGTCGGGCTCGCGCTTGCTCGCTCTAAATATACCTGAACGAGCATCGCTCAACACAGTGAGGCGACCACACGTCAGCTAAAAGCACAATATCACTCTATATTTCAGCTGCTTGGCAGTAATGTAGCTGACCAGACCAAGGTCTCTCCATGAATCAATGCTGATCCTAGTGTTGGCTTTTCCTGCATCAGTGCAGGCTGAGGCAGCGGGGCTTTGCAGCTTGTCTCCCTGCTCTCTCCGCCCGCAGCCGGAGAGAGCAGGGAGACACCGGCACCCGGTCGGTAACGAGACGATAACGTTTCTCTCTGCGGAGCCCCGTCACTTCACAAGACACGGGAAACCTCTGTTGGTCTGGAGGAGCTTGCAGCAGTTATTTCTGCACAAACGTCCACTGAACATTCACTAGATATTCTCAGAGCTAAACTAACTCTTCTGCAGTGTGGAGTGAGCAGCATGCACGTGAGAGGTGGAGCGAGCTGAGCGAGAACGCGCGCTGTCTGAGTGAAGGAGAGCAGGCAGAGGAGGAGAGGCAGCGGCTACATATGCGAGCGCGCGTGTGTCCCGACCCAGTACATTTTACGCTTAGAAAGTTACAAACAGTCCCTTTAACTCCTGATCCAGGATTCAGGTGCACCTCAGTTTTAAATCCGGTTTGACTCCAGGTCTGTTTGATTGGACTCAACAGGATTGAAGATGAGCAACACCTGCTCCGTCTCCATCACTGTGTCCGATGTGGCTTGATGGTGTTGATGGTGTTTGTAGATACTTTAAGGCTGTTGCATCGTGGCTAGCAGGGAGCAGACTGTCTCCTCTGATTTTCTCTGTCCTATGAATGCTCTTTGATCCAGGATACATCCCGTTCAGTGTGTGAGCAGCAGGACTGTGGCGTGTTGTCGGATGGACTCGGCTCTTTGTTTTCTGTAAATGAAACAGTGACATTGAGGTTAAAGTGCTGCTTCCAGCTTTATTCTGAAGGAGTTTACATCCGTTAGTTATAGAGGACAGACAGTTAGTGCACGTTTGTTTGGTGTCAGACGGTGACAGACAGCTGGTATCTTCCCTGGTGATGCTCTACCAGACTCACTTCCTGTTTTGTTTCCTTTTTACCTTCAGTCTTCAGCAGGTGAAGCGCTGACGTCATGTGACTGAGGTCATGTGACTGATTTGAACAATATCAATAACAATATGGCTGTTAAAAACTCCTTTTAGAATCCTTATCCCACTACTTTAAATTGATATATATACACAGTAAACCACTGTTATTAAAACGTAGGTCTGTTCAGCTTCATGTGGAAATCACAAGTTTCATCACGATACAATATTATATATTATATTGATTCTTTGAACAACGATGCGATATTTGCTGATAAAACAATGTCTGCCACGATATGATTTTGATTTGATTAAATTCAGGGGCCTGCGATCAATATAAGCCGATATCATATGACTATTTAACACACAGTCAGTCCCCATTTATATAAACCCACAAATAGAAACTAAAACATGATGTGACATGATTTTATTAGCGTGGGAAGGAGGTGCACTTGGATGGAACTGGTGACACAGACGTGCCGTGGGATTTCAAAATTGCGACATATCTTAAAATCCAACTAAATAACTATGACTAAGTAATGTTTAAAGAATAAAAAGCTGCTTAAATGTGAATATTTTCTGGTTTCTTTCCTCCTCTGTGACGGTAAACTGAATATCTTTGAGTTGAAGACGTCATCTCGGCTTTAGGAAACACTGATCCCCATTTTTCACCATTTTCTGACATTTTATAGACAAAACAACTAATTGAGAAAATAATCGCCAGATTAATCAACAATGAAAATAATCATTAGTTGCAGCCCTAATTGGATCGTTGATCAGTTAATTGATATATCGATCAGATCAATGTGTCATATAAACAGGTCCTTTTGGGGTTTGTTTTGCTCGTCATGGTTAGAAATGTTCATTAAGATCTCTGGCATTTATCATTTATTCATGTGCTTATTTATCTGTGTATATATATATACACATATATATATATACATATATATATATGTGTATATATATGTATGTGTGTGTATTTATGTGTTAAAAATACACTATAATATCTATAGTATATCTGTTATACAGACACATTTGACTCCTTTTACTGAATCAAACTTTTCTCAATGCACGTGTGCATGAAAGTTTGCTTCTCATATGTGTTCTGCACATACAGTATGTCTACATACAGTGTAAGTGCATGTGTGTGTGTGTGTGTGTGTGTGTGTGTGCAAGTGCGTCCTTGCAAAAGTGCCATATGTGTTGGCCCGGCGCCTCCCCCCCAGCCGTGGCCCCTCCATCTATTTCTGGCTCTGCGTCACGCCTGGGCTTTACTCCTGTGGCAAGAGGAGTGTTTTCTCTAGGGCTCCCCACTCTGCTGTACACACACACACACACACACACACACACTCACGCACACACACCACACACACACACACACTCACACACACACATGCCTGCCTGCTGAACGAGTGAGCACGCTCAGATGTAAACACACAGAGTGACGGACGGACCGGAGAACGGATGGATGGATGGATGGATGGAAGGAAGGGTGCTGACCAACTGGACGTAATGGGAGTTTAAACTTGGAGAGCTCAAGTGTGTGTGAGTGTGTGTGTGACACACAGAGAAGTGTGTGAGAGGGTCGGCCGGTCGGTGTGTCTGTTACCGTGGCGATGGAAGGAGGGAGTGTGAACACAGAGGAATGCTTTCGGTGATAGAGAGGGAGAGCCGGCCAGGTTGGTTTACAGTCTATCTATCTATCTATCTATCTATCTATCTATCTGTCTGTCTATCTATCTATCTATCTATCTATCTGTCTGTCTATCTATCTATCTATCTATCTATCTATCTATCTATCTATCCGTCTATCTCTATCTTTAGTCTTCTTTTCTTTTCATTCTTTGCGATGTTTTCTTTTTCTAAGTCTGTTAACGGGGTGCTTTCCTGTCTGTGTGTTTATGTGTGTGTGTGTGTGTGTGTGTGTGTGTGTGGGTGCGTCTGGGTGTGTTTGTGTCTGTTGCAACCAAGCGGGGGGGATGTCCTCGTCCGCCGTTGTCGTGGCGATGCAGCAGCCGTGAATGACAGCGTGTGGTAATCGTATGTGTGACATAAAGCTACTTCATCAGAGACGCATCTTTCTCTCTGTCTGCTTATCTCTCTATTAGAGCTGTCAATCAATTACAATAGTTTAAAACATTGATTTCAGTTCATATTGTTTCTGACATGGAGCATATTCCTGTTTTATATTTGTGTTGAAACTGGAGAACGTTTCTACATTAAAACATCTCAAACAAAAAACTCTGAAGCTAAAAAACAAACGAGCGATAGAAAAACTGAAGCCAAAGAAATCGGCCTTTCAAGATTTTTTGTGAAATCAAACCCACATATTTCTTTAAATAAATACATCACTGGAACACAGACAGAAAAAAACATGCTGGCAAACATCCTGGTTTGTGTTAAAATAATAACATCCAGGGCTGCCGGTCGATTCCTGATCAAATTGCCACATTTGTTTATCTGTTCTAAATGAACCTTAAAGGGAGATCAGTATTCAATCCTCTTATCAACATGGGAGTGGACAGATATGCTGCTTTATGCTAAATGTATGCTATATATTTATTATTAAACCCTCACAGGTACTGCATTTAGCATCAAAATATGACAGTTTTTCCTCGCCAAAATGTAGTTTTAGTAAGTTTGGAGCGTTATTTTAACCTCCTTCATGACCAGCTAGTCTGACATGGTTTGGTACCGATGGATTCCAACAAAGTATATTTAATATTCTACCATATTTATTTATCAATCTGTAATCAAAAACAGAGAGCAACTGATTTTTCTGAGGAGTTGGAACTTCTTCTTTCTTGCGTACCATTCCCAAAAACTTCAGTAAGTAAATAGTGCAGCTTGCATGAAACCAGAGAGATGAAAGCACGAGCTGTTGATTGTAAAGCTCACTGCTGTGAGTGATAATTGAAGTCATCTCAGGCGAGCTTATCAATATTTAGTTTTAATTCAGATCCTCCCTCCTCCATCTTCTAAACAGCTGGACTGTCACAGTTTAGAGAGACTTAGTAAAAGCTTATTGCACCTATCATCAATAATAAACATTATAAATGTCATTTTAAAGTTACACAGTATGATCATATCTGTGTATAAACAATAACATGAACTGCCGTCTTTGTGCCTCATCTAGATGATGTTGTTGTTGAGTGTTGATGGAAGCAGCTACAGTGTTAACGGAGCCTCGCTCTGATCCATCCAGACTCCATTCAGAAAACAAGCATTTTAACAGCTGTTTGCTTGTCGTCCTGCAGACAGGACCTGACAAAGCATCAATTCAGACTTTTTACAATAAAACGTCATGATGTAGTTATTTCGGCTTCACTTTGATCCGTTTATTACAATTAGTTTACAGCAACATCTTCTCTTTATTGGGTTTGATACCGCCGTGTGTCATCCATCTCTCTATCTCTACCGTCTCCCAGGTCGCTGTTGTTAACGGACACACTGGACAGCTGACTGTCCTCACACGGCGGTGTCAGTTCCCTCCATTAACCGAGGGGTGCCACCGCAAACACACACACACACACCACAACACACACACACACACAGCCTTGAGAACAGGGATTTACTGATTTACAAGAAAACAGGATGAACTGTGTGTGATTGTATTTATGTTTTATGTCCTCGCTGCTACTACTGCTGCTGGGACCTCCCTATAACAAGTTACTCTAGGACACACACACACACACACACACACGCATACACACACACACACACACACACACACACCACACACACACACACCACACACACACACACACACACACACAGCCATTTGTCTGTCAGAGCAAAAGAAGTGTGATAACAGCGACCTTGAGAGCGATTCCTTGTCTTCTTTTTCTCCCTACTCTCTTCTGTCTTTGAGCCACTTGTTTCTTTTATTTACGTCCTAGTTTCTCTCGTTATATTCTACGTTAACCTTTTCGTCTGTTTCTACTTTTCCATTTTTAGTCTTTTCACTTTGCATCTCTCTAGTCTCTACTCTTTTATCCAGTTTCTTTCCTCGTATCCTACCTTCATCCCTGGCCCTGTTCAGGCCTGTTCAACATGCTCTAAGCACTAGGCTCTCAGGACATCTGTTTAAGTTTGTCTGCATTTTAACCGATTAACGAATGTCAACGGAATGTCAGTAGTAATTTCCTACACATTCCTGAATTTGGGTACATGTTTATTAACATCAAAATAAAAGGTTATTGTACCGGCCGGTCCCCGGTGGTCTCCACGCCACCGGCACCACCGCCTTTGCCAGGAAACAGCAGCGTACAGAGCTTCAGAGAGCCAGGGAGGAGAGAGAGAGAGCCGGTATCAGCTTTGTGCAAAGCAGTGGAACAAAACAGCGATAATAACACACTTCCCGTACCTCGTCTGATAGTCTGTAGATGATGTAGCCTATAGATCAGATAGAGTTTAATAAAACACAGACAGAATACAGAAGAGCACAGAGGCCGTTCCATGCAGACAAGCGCTCGCGTCTACCTGTCTGTTCACCTGAGGACACAGAGATCCGCTGATCCCAGCAGGACGTCAGTACAGTAGGCGGTCTTTAGTGTGGCCCAGACCACCTCTGAATGTGGTCTGAGGGATCCGGTCTCAATGTGTCTTGAGTGTGTTCACACCTGAGCTGTCCACTTGTGATCCGATCTCTGAGGGTGCACGTTAGTACCAGGTCTGAGCAGGGCCTCTGGAAACAGTGTCGGTGGTTTGACCTCTGACCTACTTTTATTTTGAAATTCATCCTTTCATTTGGTGCCGTTAAATCCTGATTAATACGCTCATTAACTTTGACTTTTAAACTATCAAAATAGTTTCTTATTTTAATATAATATGCACATCCCATAATAGTTCCTGTGAGGATCTAGTGACAGAGAGCAGAGAGAGAAACAGACTTAGTGGAAAAGATGCAGCCGTCTGTCTCAGACCGTTCAGGAGATGGAAAGACAATAAAGTGACAGACTAGACGCCGACATACGATGGCAGCTAGAAGACAGACAGACAGACAGACAGACAGACAGACAGTCAAACAAGACAAGCTGACATAAACACAAAAAGACAGACAGGTAAACAGATAGAAAAAGGACAAAAAGCAGACAGGAAGACAGACAGACACATGGAAACATAACAGACAGACATGCAGGCAAATAGTGAGGCTATAAAACTGTCATAAAAATACATGTCTGACAGAGAGACAGAGAGACAGAGAGAGAGACAGAGAGAGAGACAGACAGAGAGACAGACAGAGAGACAGACAGAGAGACAGACAGAGAGACAGACAGACAGACAGAGAGACAGAGAGACAGACAGAGAGACAGACAGAGAGACAGAGAGAGAGACAGACAGACAGAGAGACAGACGTACAGTCGTTCCCTCCAGTCCTCCTAGAGAGAAGCGTAGGAAGTCGTGTCGGTCCGCCAAGTGTGTTAAAACCATTTTTCCATTCACAAATTCTCAGACAGTGAAGTGTGCTGCTTTCTGCCCTGGTATGTGCACGTGTGTGTGTGTGTGTGTGTGTGTGTGTGTGTGTGTGTGTGTACGTGCATGCGGCGTGCGATGCTCTGGAGTCGGGTGAGTAGGCGATGCTGTGTCTGAGGCCACAGTTGATCGCTTCACCTCAGCAACGATAACGCCGTTCAGTTAATGAGACTCTGAGGACGAGCCTGAAGACGCCGTTAGCTCCAGATATCAGTGAAACGTCTGGATCAGCTAACAGCTAACAGCTATGGTGCTCTGCTGCTGATGAAACCAAGACAACGCTCATTTATCCTCGTTAACATCCTTCCAGAGTACTGTTCTATAGACGGGGTGTTTTTCCCTGCTTCCAGGCAGTTTATTTGCGTGCGGTATGAAAATGATCCTGTAATCCATCACAGTGAACACTACCTGCTTTCAGCCTTCTGATGCTGTCTGGCAGCTGCTTCTCAGGAAAACGTCCTGGGCTGCACAGGAAGTGCCCGTGTTGGACTGTTTTGAATAAACACACCAGAGACGAGGTGGTGGTTAGCATGCAGCCGCAGCGGACAGCAGTTAGCAACGTGGATGACAGGTGAAAGGATGAAAGGATGAAAGGATGTAAGGATAGTTTACCAGGAAACAAATGGTGACTAATGGTCCACTTTAAAGCTGGACGATATAACGTTATCACCATATGTTTTTTTATATTGATTGATATTGATAATTATCATGATATATATTTAATCTGGCTGTTCTCATAAACCGTATACAAACATACCTATACCTATACATACCTACGAAAAGACTGACTTAATGGATGTATAACAAACCGTTGCTACGTATAGCAGACCGTTGCTACGTATAACAGACCGTTGCTATGTATAACAGACCGTTGCTATGGGCGCAGCTCTGATGTCAGACTCTGGAGGACCGTTTTCGTGTCGAATGATTGATTTCTTCAGTTAGTAGCCGTGTAATAAACGTGATAATGTTCAGCTAGCGGTTCATTGTTGTGAATAACCCCTTCAGGGCGATGCTTGGCCTCGGGGTGCCGCATCGCCATGTCGGGGTTTATTTTAACATCAACGACCGGCGTTGAGGTTGATTACTTGATTTCCTTTGGGAAAAGGGAGACTATATTAATAATGAACGCTACAGACCGTCAGCAGACTCAACAGAGAGTTAAATAAAGTAACACTACATATAATGACTCTGTTAAAATAAGATTCATTTAAGGGTTTTAAGTTGCTCGTAAACTTTATTTCTGTCTTTTTCTTCGCATTCCTTCTCTCTGACATCTATCTGTCTGTCAGCTGACCTACATTAGTGGGTGTGTGTGTGTGTGTGCGTGTGTGTGTGTGTAGTAACTTAACCACAAAACTCATGTTACCAAACACAACCCAACTTCCTCTTCGTATCCTTAACACTCAACCACACACACACACACACACACGCACATAGAAACACACACACGCTCAGGCAGGACAGGTGGCTGCATCACCTTGACGTCCAGTTTTACGACACACACCACATTCATCTCTCTCTGCAGGTATAAGCCCCTCACACCTTCTGTGCTGCTCACGTTGCCAGGACCACACACACACACACACACACACACACACACACGCACGCAGCAGGTAGTGGCAGCATATCATAGCCTCTGGTCGGCCTGGCAAACAGAGCTTCATGATGGAGGGATGATCGGAGAGAGAGAGGGATGGACAGATGGAGGCAGACAGGGTTAAAATAAAAAGATAGGATGGAAGTAAGGAGGGATACAGATGGATGGAGGGAGGGATGGAATGATGAGAAAAAGGATGGAGGGGTTGAGAGGAACATGGAGGTAGAGATGACGGATGCTGAAGGGCAGATGGAGGGAGGAGGAGATGTAGATGATGGAGCTTCAGGCTCAGAGTGGGGGAGTGATGGGGGAGTTAGAGAGGCACGGAGGGACAACACCATCTCACTACCATCTCGTTAAATACCGACGCTTGGTCAGTGTTGCTACGCTTCAAACTATTTCGGTACATTTTATCCCAATATAAGGTTATTGTACCGGCGGTCCCCGGAGACTTCCGCGCCGCCGACACAGCCGCCTTTGCTAGGAAACAGGTCATGAACAGCGGTCTCCTGGGTGAAAAGTCCTGTGTTTGTTTGACCCGACCATCCTCAAGTGGTGGGGGGGAAACACTAGATTTTGGCCAGGAAAAACTGGCATGGCATTTTCAAAGGTTGTCCCTTGACCTCTGACCCTCTGACCTCTGACCTCCAGATATGTGAATGAAAACTTTGAGTGAAAACTGTGTCTTATTTAGATAAAAGAGATGTTGACAAACTGAATCATTTGCACTGGAAAATGGTAATTAAATCACAATCTAATCGCAATACTCTACCTCTCTCTCTCTCTCTCTCTCTCTCTCTCTCTCTCTTCTCTCTCTCTCTCTCTCTCTCTCTCTCTCTCTCTCTCTTTATACGTCAGCTGCTCTGAGCGTCTGATAATAACGTAGACGGGTTTACAGTGGAGTCAGATGAAAGCCCGGTGTGTCTCATACAGATGTTAAAGGACGCCTCGGTGCGTCGGTATCAGAGGAGTTGGGAGGGATGATGAGGAGTGAAGAAAGGGAGAGAAGGAGTGATGAAGGGAGAATATGGAGAGGTGAAAGACAGAGAGAGAGTGATACAGCAGAAAGGGGTTATGGGACTGATAGAAGTGATGGAGGAAGAGTGGCAGAGAAAAAAGGGATGATAAGGTCGTATGAGGAGGACAAGAGGAAGGATAGAAAGATGGAAAAGGGGGAGACGGAAAGAGGAAGAATGATGAGTGATGGAGGGAGGACGAGAGAAATGTTGCTCTTTGCAGTAAAATATTTTCTTGTCTTCCTTCTCATGCTTTCCACATCCTCCTCCTCCTCCCGTCGCTGTCGTCCTTTCTCTCATCACTCGTCATCCCTCGCTGCCTCCGTCCTTGTCCTCACCTCACCTCCTCTACTCATACCTCCTCTTCTCTCCTTCTTCTTCTCCTCCTCCCGTTATTTAATTTATTCTATCTGTTCTTCCTGTCCTCTCTTTGCCCCTTTATTCATCTTCTCTTCTTCTAATTTACTGTCATCTTCTAACCCTTTCTACTCATTTCCTTTCCTCTTGTTTTCCTCTTCTCTCTCCTTTACTTTCTTCTATTTTTTCATACACATGGATTGTCTCTCTTCCTCTCCAATAATCTCCACTCCTCTTCCCATCATCACTCTCCGTCCTCTTTTCACCAAACATCAACCAGATGTTTTAAACGCCAGAATGGATCTATCTGCTTCATCTGAGTCTATGTGGAGCTAGAAGGAAGTCAGCGCTTTTATTGTTGTAGTCTGAGTAACGTGACGTCATATCCGTTCCGTATCCGTCAACCAAAACAAACCTCAGAGAGTGTAAAACTGTTGGAGGGTCGTCGTGGATACGGACCTGCACCCTCCCATGTTAAATCCAGCGTGGTAAACACTACACATCCAGTAAATGATGGAAAACACTTTGGGTTTCACATATTGACAGGAAAAAGCAGAGCTACACAGAGCAGAGCTAAAGCTGCATGCTAACTTCTAAAAAAAAAATGGCCAAAATATGTCAGAAAATAAGTCAGAACAAAATATGAAATATGTTCCAAAAAAAAAGAAAAAAAAAAGGTCGAAATATGTCCGAAAAAAGACGGAAAAAATGCCAAAGTATGTCTGAAATATGGCCAACAAACGTCCAAAAAAGGCCGATATATGTCTGAAAAAAGTCTGAAAAATGTCCAAAAAAAGGCAGGAAAAATGCCTGCAAAATATCTGAAAAAAAAAGTGCTAAAAAGTTAGCAAGAAACGTTATAGTATTGAGGTAACGTTATGGTATGGAGGTAACATTATGGTATGGAGGTAACGTTATGGTATGGTGGTAACGTTATGGTATGGAGGTAACGTTATGGTATGGAGGTAACGTTATGGTATTGAGGTAACGTTATGGTATTGAGGTAACGTTATGGTATGGGAGGTAACGTTATGGTATGGTGGTAACGTGGTGGTGGAGCCGGCCCGTCGCTCTCGTCTCCGTGGTCAAATGGACCGACGCTACGACACCCAGATACTGACATTTATGTTAAATACATTCAAATGGCCCATTAAGGTGTTAACAAAGGGAACTGTATCTACAAAATACATCTATGGAAATCAGATTGATGGATTATATTCACCAGAAGTATAAACATTATAAATTAAAAAGATAAATCCACTAATCTGTGAGGGAAATGTCTTTATGTTTTGATTTCTGGGTTGCTGGATAATAAATGTAATCAATAATTCCTGCCAGTGATCCTGATATATTTGACTTCAGGACGTCTCTGACTACATACATGCTGAAAATCAAACATTCTACTGGATTCATTTAGAGATTTATAGAAGTTAAAGTCAATAGAAGTGGATGATTCATCTGGTTCCCTTCATGGTCTAGAGGTAAAGAAGTTAACAACAATCACAACATCGAATCGCAATACTTAAAAATCGCAATACATATCGAGTCGGCATCCAAGTATGGTGATAGTATTGAATCAGGAGATGGGTGAATCGTCCCGGCCCTAATAATAATGACCTCTAACTTGCCAGCTCCATGTTAGAAAAAGGTCCGACTGCCTCGCCGTCAAACGAAAGAAAAACGATAAAGAGGCCCGGCGCTGTGAAGACATGGAAACTTAACTGTTTTTCTCTCTGCCAAACTTTCCCTGTCTCTCATCGTTCTTCCCAGAGGTGTAAAAGTAAGTGTGTGTGTGTGTGTGAGGCTGGAATGTGGAGGCTCGTAAGTCACCTCTGATTTTCCACTCCCGCTGGGACACATCCCATTATCAGTTTTATATGAAAGTAGGAAATTCCTCTGTGGTCTGTGTGTGTGTGTGTGTGTGTGTGTGTGTGTGTGTGTGTGTGTGTGTGTAGGTGTGTGTGTGTGCGTGTGTGTGTGTGTGTGTGTGTAGGTGTTTTTTTTGGCAGGGGGGGGTTGCGTGGGAAGGGGGGGGGGGGGTGTTCTGGCTCCATAATGAGCAGCTTAACAGTGGAATAAAAACTGGGCATTTTCCTTCCCCTCTCCTCTACAGCGCCGTTACTTCCATAAAATACCAAAATCCATCTTCAGTCAGTCTTGAATATTTATATTATTTATGAAGTACTGACATAAAAAAGCTGCTTGCCAATTTTATTCATCCAGAATTTGTCGATGGTTTCCCATAGAACCCATTTTCATTCACACATCTGGAGGTCAGAGGTCAAGGGACCCCTTTGAAAATGGACATGACAGTTTTCCATCTTCAAAATGTAGTGTAAGTTTGGAGCGTTATTTAACCTCCTTCATGACCAGCTAGTCTGACATGGTTGGTACCGATGGATTCATCAGGTTCTGTAGTTTACTATGATACCAGGATCTTCACTCTATCTTTAAAACTGAGCCCGCTACAACCTCAGAAAGATCGATTGTGTTAATGCATTAAAGAAATTAGTGGCGTTAAAAGGAGTTTGAGTTCACGCGGTATTATAAACGTTAAAATATGAGTGATGTTTTAATACAAGCAACAAACTACAGTTTCGTTTACAGTTTTGGACTGACGGATGTTATACAGACGTGATCTGAACGTCTTTCCTGACGTCACATGTTTGCTGGGTTTAAATGGAAAGGTGGATGCTGCTGAAGTCTTGTTGATTGGTTATGGTTTTGTGTAAATAGGTGGTTTGTTAGTTACTTGACTGTTTGGTTGGATGGTCAAAGAGCCACAGATGGTTTTTTGTTCATCAGTCCCAGTTGTTACTAAATAATAATGAATGTGCTGCTGAGGAGATGTAAAGGTAATATGGTTAGTTGTGATGTGTTTTGGTTTTTTGATGTGTCTTACTTGTCTGTTTGATAATGGTAACAGTAACAGAATGTCTATTGGATGTGTACTTTTTCTCAAATAGAGCTGCCGATGGATGCAAAATGAATTTCAGTGCAAACTGATGATAAAGTTGTGTTGCATCGTATAAGAATCTGTTTATTGGTTGGATGGACAGTTTAGGTGATTAAGTGAATGCATGATTTGAAGCTTGTGAAGTTTAGTTGGGATGTTTATTAGTTTGATATTCGCTTACTGGACAGATGTTTGCAATTATAGTTTTATAGGATCTATAGGTGCTTGATCGGTCGGTAGGCTGAAAGAATGACTTGTTTGAACAATGAAGGATTTGGATGGTTAAAGGTTCTGAGGATATTCTGAATGTTGGTTCTTCAGTTTTAGATATGAATCAAGTGATTTATGGGATATAAACCAAAGTTCCCAGCCAAATAGTGTGTTTGAGACCTCTTGCTCGTCATTTGATCGGTGAAACTGAGGAACACTTGTGTGTGTGAGCTTCTAAAGGTCCTGTAACAATTAGCGTGATAAGGATGAGTTGTTTTGAACAGTGAGTGGATTCATTAGCGTGTCAGACGTCGCATTAGCTGCTTTGGATTTCTTGTTCTATGAGAGATCTATGGAGGTTGTTTTGCACGGTCGCCTGGTTGGTTGATTGTTTTAATATTAGAAAACTGGAACACAGCTGGAAAGAATCGAGTGATGAGAAGCAGGACTGGGATACAAATAGTTGAAGAGACGGGTTCACCGGGAGATAGAGGAGGAAAAACAGGAGAATAGGGAAGAGATGAGAATAGAATCCAAATCTGTCCTCATCCGGCTGGACCGGCCATTTCACTTCCCAGTCTGCCATGAATGGAAAATCAACAGAGGAATATTCCACACCTCTTTGTCTCATCTCTACCTTGATCTTTCCATCCTCCACTTTGGACAGAAGATAGGAAAAGAAGTTTGCGATCAGCAGGATTTAATGCTTTGCTCTCAGAAAGTCACGTTGTTTTTGACGTTGTGTATTGGCGAGCACGCGGCGAGGACTACCAGGAAAGATGGAAGCCTTTATCTGCCAGCCTACGGTGGTTAACAGACTCCAAAA